>NC_057798.1:359200507-359230825 GCF_018294505.1 Triticum aestivum | reverse complement strand
GTTTAATCATTTTGATATGACCTCTAATCTTGGTGATGATTCTGTGTTGAATGACTTATTGCATGTTTGCTTATTTAAGCATGTTGTAGCATGTAAATTTGATGCAAGTAAGGTTTATTCACCAATGTTGGGATGGTTTAATGATGAACATTGTCAATCTTTTGGAATGAATAAGAGCTTCACTTATATGTGCAAACTGAGTTGCAATATTTTCATGCCTTCTACTTCTTGTGCTAATTTTTTGGCTTTAGATTTTATGAACTATGCAAGTTACTCATCTATTCATGTGTCATATATGCAAAAATCAAGGGAAGTAAAAATGGATGACATATACATATACAACATGTACACCTTGTCTCTTTTGTTAGCCACATTTCAGATTAAGCAACGCCGAGGACGGCTTTATTTTCAAGAAGGGGAGGATGATGAGGACATGACTACCTTGGATATGACCAAAAATATTGCATATATGCATATTTGTCAGGTGATTTCTAGTGCAAACTATTCAATAATCTATTTATGTTATCCAAAACAAAAATACTTCACACACTTTTGTGTTTTGTCTAATTGCAGGTGTATGGGACATTTGTACAATCCACATATGAAGATAAGGAAGGAAGAGATGTTTATTTGCTGTCCAAAAAGTTCTCTCACGTCACTTTTGGCCCAAGAGAAGATAGAGTCCAAGTCTCTCACGTTCTGGATTCAGATTCGGACTGCACAGACATACCTGACTCAAAACGCACACAAGTTTTTCATACGGACTCCGAATTGGGTGATTCTTTTTTTGTTGGAAACTAGATTTCGTGCACTTTCCAACCCAATTGGAATCACCTTCAAATTCGTCCGGAGCGTTGAGTTGTGGACGAAACAATCTGATGCTGCAGCAGAATCCGAGTCAAACTACAAGTCCAAAGGTGTTACATCACCTCCACTTGGGCCCATGAGCCTTGTACGACCTAGGGTTAGTTTTAGGCTGCCTTGGGACGTCCTCCCACCTCCTTGGCCGCCACCCCTTGCTCCTATATAAGTAGATCCATCTAGTAGCTTTTTCCTTGGGATTTGTTTAGTTAAAAGTTAGCCATTGCAACTTCGTGTACTTCGTTTGTGTCCAACGACCAGACCAAGACCGCTTCCGGATCCCCACCATTACCAATACTTCATATATATTTGCAATATTCAGATTGCTTTATCATATTCTTGCTCGTTCTTCGATTGCTCGCAGGAATAGACCTTCGTGGTCAGGCTGACCGTGCTTCCAGCATCGTCAGTAACCTCAGGAGATTGGTTTAGCGATTGCTAAGGAGCAACGTCGTTCACGTTTGTAGTCGGATCGTCAAAGTCGTCTCCACCAAATCGATAGTTATCATCTCATCGAAAGATCGGGACCCTCGCCTCTATCAAGTGCTTGAGTTAGTAGCATTCTTTGAAAGAATTTATCAGAAAATTGTCTCAAACTTTTCAAAAGGAAAGTTGGAGAGAGAGTTGTTGTATATCCTGCTTGGCAGTTCTTTTTCATCATTATCTTCACTGCCGTTGTGATCTTCACTTATATCTTGCTGTCAAGAGCTACTTAGTATCATTCATTGATGCTATATTGTGCTACGCCGTGACCTCATTAGTGTTCTAGGCTCGCGTCTCTAGTACGGTCTAGCCTAGGACCAGCACAGTACCGTCGTTGAGCGTTTATTCAACATTGCATCTTTGAATTGATTATTGCTAATCTTTTGCTACCATATATAGCCAACCCAGCTCCACATATTTCTACACCGTGTATACGTACGCTCCCCTGGCAATCGCTTTACTCAATATTCGGAGTTACTTGACACCGCTGGTTGCCGATCACTGCCTGCTGCATGGTAAGAACTTGTAAGACATTGATATTTGCTTTACTGTGAGCGTTTTACCACCACATCCTAGTAGTTGTAGGAACATTATTTTTGGGTTTTGTTTCTTGTTCTACTAATCATGACAGGATCCAGAGTCAATTCATGGGCTTTGTCGATCGCGGGAGACGTGCCACCGCCTTTGCAAATACCACAACCGTCACGAGAGGTGCACAAACATCCAAATGCACATGATCAGGTTAATGTATCTATACCACCATTTAATGGCCGTTTTAAACCTGCTTTATATATTGAATGGGAGTTCGACATAAAAAATATATTTGCTTCCCATAATTTCGATGAACATAAAAAGGTTAAGGTTGCGGTTGGTTCTTTCACTGGTTATGCTTTGGTTTGGTGGAGTGAATATTGTCGGTTACACCCTGATTATATACCTACTACTTGGGATGATTTGAAACTTGCCATGCGACATACTTTCGTCCCTGCTTATTATACTCGTGACATGATTAAGAAGTTGCAACACTTAAAACAAGGTAGTGAAACTGTAACAAAATATTATGATGATTTACAAACTACCTTGTTGCATTCCTCTTTAGAAGAAAGTGAAGATGATTTTATGGATAGATTTTGGGGAGGATTAAACCGTGATATTCAAGAGATACTAATTCATGAAGAGTATTATTCTACGGACCATTTGTTTCATCTTGCTTGCAAAGCTGAACAGGAAATAAAACGACGTGTTGGCCACGAGGAGAACAAGCGCATGGTGCACATTCCAAGAGTTGATATGATTGTTCCTTCAACTACTAGGCATACTATGACAACCACATCCGTTGTTGTTAGGACTACATCACCTCCACCATGTGACACATCGCCCCCGAGAGTGGCTACATCATCTGAGTTGATCATAAGAGGTAATGACAAAGGTACTGATCTTCCATCTCTACATGAGAATGATGAATGCCTTGTCAATTTGAATGCACCATCTGATGAGCTACCCACTACTTTGATCACACCACCTATTTTAGAGGACTACGTTGATAATTTGACTTTGCCATGTGATCAAACAACTGAAATACCAACAATTTTGAGTGCACCCATTGAATTAACTATTGATGCAAAAGAACCAACGTTTAATCATTTTGATATGACCTCTAATCTTGGTGATGATTCTGTGTTGAATGACTTATTGCATGTTTGCTTATTTAAGCATGTTGTAGCATGTAAATTTGATGCAAGTAAGGTTTATTCACCAATGTTGGGATGGTTTAATGATGAACATTGTCAATCTTTTGGAATGAATAAGAGCTTCACTTATATGTGCAAACTGAGTTGCAATATTTTCATGCCTTCTACTTCTTGTGCTAATTTTTTGGCTTTAGATTTTATGAACTATGCAAGTTACTCATCTATTCATGTGTCATATATGCAAAAATCAAGGGAAGTAAAAATGGATGACATATACATATACAACATGTACACCTTGTCTCTTTTGTTAGCCACATTTCAGATTAAGCAACGCCGAGGACGGCTTTATTTTCAAGAAGGGGAGGATGATGAGGACATGACTACCTTGGATATGACCAAAAATATTGCATATATGCATATTTGTCAGGTGATTTCTAGTGCAAACTATTCAATAATCAATTTATGTTATCCAGAACAAAAATACTTCACACACTTTTGTGTTTTGTCTAATTGCAAGTGTATGGGACATTTGTACAATCCACATATGAAGATAAGGAAGAAAGAGATGTTTATTTGCTGTCCAAAAAGTTCTCTCACGTCACTTTTGGCCCAAGAGAAGATAGAGTCCAAGTCTCTCACGTTCTGGATTCAGATTCGGACTGCACAGACATACCTGACTCAAAACACACACAAGTTTTTCATACGGACTCCGAATTGGGTGATTCTTTTTTTGTTGGAAACTAAATTTCGTGCACTTTCCAACCCTATTGGAATCACCTTCAAATTCGTCCGGAGCGTTGAGTTGTGGACGAAACAATCTGATGCTGCAGCAGAATCCGAGTCAAACTACAAGTCCAAAGGTGTTACATCACCTCCACTTGGGCCATTGGCCTTGTACGACCTAGATTTAGTTTTAGGCTGCCTTGGGACGTCCTCCCACCTCCTTGGCCGCCACCCCTTGCTCCTATATAAGTAGATCCACCTAGTAGCTTTTTGCTTGGGATTTGTTTAGTTAAAAGTTAGCCATTGCAACTTCGTGTACTTCGTTTGTGTCCAACGACCAGACCAAGACCGCTTACGGATTCCCACCATTATCAATACCTCATATATATTTGCAATATTCAGATTGCTTTATCATATTCTTGCTCGTTCTTCGATTGCTTGCAGGAATAGACCTTCGTGGTCAGGCTGATCGTGCTTCCGGCATCGTCAGTAACCTCAGGAGATTGGTTTAGCGATTGCTAA
The DNA here is from genome assembly GCF_018294505.1 of Triticum aestivum. Taxonomy (NCBI): domain Eukaryota; kingdom Viridiplantae; phylum Streptophyta; class Magnoliopsida; order Poales; family Poaceae; genus Triticum; species Triticum aestivum. Next base: position 359,226,545 of record NC_057798.1, on the reverse strand, counting down.
GGCGCAACGTCGTGCACGTTTGTAGTCGGATTGTCAAAGTCGTCTCCACCAAATCGATAGTTATCATCTCATCGAAAGATCGGGACCCTCGCCTCTATCACACTTTTAACATTGCAGATTTGAAGCCTTATTTGGGTGAGGAAGATGAACTTCCGTCGAGGACGACTTCATTTCAAGAAGGGGAGGATGATGAGGACATCAATACAATTGTTACACCCACAGCTCCTGCTGCTATACATACTGGACCAATTACTAGAGCTCGTGCACGCCAACTAAATTACCAGGTACTTTCGTTTCTTGGTAATGATTCTAATGTTCATGAGAATATGATGCTGCCTAAATTGGATACATTTGTTTTGCTTACAAATGAAGGGCCTAGCTTGGAGAAGGATGAACATTGGAGCAAGAACAAGCATGGAGATGATGGCATGCGCAAGGGAAACAAGAACGGAGCTACAAGTGATGATTTCAGGACTTTGAAGCCACCATAATGGGTGCATGAAGCCTTGGACGAAATATACAAGATGCCACTTCATAAATTTCGTCCCGAGGCTATTTTAGGTGCTGCGTCACCTTATTATTGGGCCAGGCCCATGTAATTTCGAAATACATAAGTATAGGCTATTTTTAGAGTCCGTATGTGTGGGGAAACAAGAGATAGGGTTGATTTCGGACCCCTCCACCAAGGGCCACGAAATTCCCCCCCTCTTCCTCCATATATACAGCCCTTAGGGCATCGTTTAGACTTTGGGTTTTGTTTAGATTAAAAGTTCGACATAGCTGCAACTTCGCGTACTTCGTTTGTGTTCAACGACCAGACAAAGGCGTCATAGAACCCCACCTTGATCAATAAAGCTTTCATCTTATATTCGCAATATCCAGATTGCAATCTTAGTTTCTTGCTTGTTCTTCATTTGCTCGCAGGAAACAGACCCTCGTGGTCAGGTTGATCGTGCTCCGGCGTGGTCAATAACCTCTCGAAGTTGGTTTAGCGATTGCTAAGGCGCGACGTCCTCGCACGTTCGTAGTCGGATCGTCAAAGTCGACTTCCACCAAAGCGATATCCATCATCTCATCGAAAGACGGGACACCTCTGCCTCTATCACCTTCGCAGAGGGAAGCAGAGGTTGTCATGTGTGTTTAGTGTTGATGCAAAAAATCTTAATGCAAAAGAACGTCACTTTATATTGCCCCTTGTATGTGGACCTTTATTATGAAGTCTGTCGCTTTTATTACTTCCACAACAAGTTCATACAAAGCTTATTTTTTCTGCACTAATAAGTCATACATATTTAGAGAGCAATTTTTATTGCTTGCACCGATGACAACTTACTTGAAGGATCTTACTCAATCCATAGGTAGGTATGGTGGACTCTCATGGCAAAACTGGGTTGAAGGATATTTGGAAGCACAAGTAGTATCTCTACTTGGTGCAAGGAATTTGGCTAGCATGAGGGGGAAAGGCAAGCTCAACATATTTGGAAGGTCAATGACAATATACTTTAACTGAGATGTCGGAAAACATAAACCATTACATTGTCTTCCTTGTCCAATGTCAACTTTTTTAGCATGTCATACTTAATGAGTGCTTCACAATCATAAAAGATGTCCAAGATAATATATTTATATGTGAACCCCTCTTTCCTTATTACTTCCTATTAATTGCAACGATGACCAAGGCTACGTTCATCAACTCTGAACAAATTTTATTCCTCATACTTTCTATGTGTGAAGTTATCACTATCCATAAGATCAATATGAACTCTATTGTTCTTTCTACTTTCTCAAGATCATAGCAACATAGAAAAGCCCTTGACTCAACACTAATCTTTATTATAGATAGCACACGGACTCGATTACATAAAGAGATCACAAAGAAAAACTCAAAACTACTTGATATCAATTCTTCGAACTAATAGATCAAGATACTACTAAAAAGATCGAACTAAATAAAGCGGTAAAGATAGGAGTGTGATGGTGATACGATACCAGGGCACCTCCCCCAAGCTTGGCAGTTGCCAAGGGGAGTGCCCATACCCATGTGATTAGTTCTTCGGAGGTGATGGAGGTGGTGATGATGACGGTGGATAATCACACATCGAGCGTAAAAGCTCCTCCAACTTGCAGATAATGCCCTTGAGCCCAGCAATATGATCTTTCAACAAAATATTCTCCTTTGTGAGGTACTTGTTCTGTATGCGGGCTAACTCAATCATCTTGAAAGCTTTAATCTCTGTTGGAGTGAAAAGGTTAGGTAAAGGTTGAGGGATGTCTTCTTCTTTTACCACTGGAGCTTGAGCCTAGATGGCCTTCTTGATCCCTTCATCATTGTTGATCTCTTCTGGTTCCTCTCTTTTCAACTCTATCTTCAATAGCCAAGCATCCTTGTCTTCGTTGTTGGAGGAGGGAGAAGTCATGGTGCTCTAGATCTGAAACAGAAACAACTTGTAACGAAAACAGAGGATATTTGTGTGATACGGTGGTCAAAACCTTCGGGAGTATATATAATGAATCTTTACCGACCAAAATACGTAACATACAAGAAAACGGAGTCTGGGAGGCACACGAGGTGCCCACGATACAGGGGGCGTGCCCTACAGGGGGGCGCCCTCCTCTCTCGTGGGAGCCTCATGCCCCTTTCGGACTACTTCTTTCTTCCTAAAATCTTTAAATAATCAGAAACTGATAAAAATTGCCATTAGAGTTGTTTTGGAGTCGGTTTAGTTACCGTGCCACGTACCTATGCCTTTTCGGAGTCTGGAACATTCTGGGAAGTGTCTCTTATGTATTCCTCAGGGGTTATGGTTTCAATAATATTAGTTTCAACATTGATAGGATTACCTGAAATATAATGCTTAATTCTTTGACCGTTTACCACCCTCGGATTTGTGCCTTCAAAGTTGTTGATTTTTATAGCACCAGAATGATAGACCTCGATAACGTAGGGACCTTCCCATTTTGAGAGAAGTTTTCCTGCAAAAAATCTTAAACGAGAGTTGAACAATAACACATAATCTCCTAAGTTAAACTCACGCTTTTGTATCCTCTTATCATGCCAGCGTTTGACTTTTTCTTTGAAAATTCTTAGAATTGTCATATGCTTGGGTTCTCCATTCTCCAAGTGAGCTAATATCAAATAACCTTTTCTCACCAGCAAGTTTGAAGTCATAATTATGCTCTTTAATAGCCCAATATGCTTTATGTTCAAGTTCAAGAGGTAAATGACATGCTTTTCCATAAACCATCTTATATGGAGACATACCCATAGGATTTTTGTACGCAGTTCTATAGGCCCATAGTGCATCATCAAGTTTTTTGGACCAATTCTTTCACAGTCTTTTGCAAAATTAATTTGAGCTCTCTATTGCTCAACTCTACTTGAAAACTAGACCGCGGGTGATAAGGAGATGCGATTCTATGATTGACATCATACTTAGCGAGCATCTTACGGAAAGCACCACGAATAAAGTGTGAACCACCATCAGTCATAAGATATCTAGGGACTCCAAACCTCGGAAAAATAACTTCTTTAAGCATTTTGATAGAAGTGTTATGATCAGCACTACTAGTTGGAATAGCTTCTACCCACTTAGTAACGTAATCAACAGCAACTAAAATATGTGTATAACCATTGGAGGCAGGAAAAGGTCCCATATAATCAAAGCCCCAAACATCAAACGGTTCAATAACAAGAGAATAATTCATAGGCATTTCTTGACGTCTACTAATGTTACCTATTCTTTGACATTCATCACAAGATATGACAAACTTACGAGCATCTTTGAAAAGAGTAGGCTAATAAAAACCAGATTGTAGTACATTGTGTGCAGTTCTGTCTCCAGCGTGGTGTCCTCCATAGGATTCAGAGTGACACTTACGTAGAATATGTTCCTGTTCATGCTCAGGCACACAACGTCTAATAATATCATCTACTCCTTCTTTATAAAGGTGTGGATCATCCCAAAAGTAATGTCTTAAATCATAAAAGAACTTTTTCTTTTGCTGGTATGTGAAACTAGGCAGTATATATTTAGCAACAATGTAATTAGCATAATCAGCATACCAAGGAGCAGTACGAGAAGCATTGACGACCGCTAATTGTTCATCAAGAAAACTATCATTAATAGGCAGTGGGTCATCAAGAACATTCTCTAGCCTAGACAAGTTGTCTGCAACGGGGTTCTCAGCCCCTTTGCTATAAATAATATGCAAGTCAAATTCTTGGAGCAAGAGAACCCATCTAATGAGTCTAGGCTTAGCATATTTCTTTTCCATAAGATATTTAATAGCATCATGATCAATGTGAATAGTAACTTTGGAATCAACAATATAAGGTCTAAACTTATCACATGCAAACACAACTGCTAAGAATTCTTTTTTAGTGGTAGCATAATTTCTCTGGGCATTATCAAGAGTCTTGCTAGCATAATGGATAACATTCAATTTCTTATCGACTCTTTGCCCTAAAACAACACCTACAACATAATCACTAGCATCGCACATAATTTCAAAAGGTAAATTCCAATCAAGTGGCTGAACAATAGGTGCAGTGATCAAAGCTTTCTTGAGTGTTTCACATGCTTCTACACAATCATCATCAAAGACAAAAGGAATATCTTTTTGCAATAAATTAGTCGGAGGCCTTGAGATTTTAGAAAAGTCCTTAATGAACCTCCTATAAAAACCGGCATGACCAAGGAAACTTCTTATACCTTTTATCTCCTTGGGACATGGCATCTTTTCAATAGCATCAACTTTGGCTTTATCAACTTCGATACATCTCTCGGAGATCTTGTGCCCCAAGACAATGCCTTCATTAACCATAAAGTGACACTTTTCCCAAATCAGGGCGAGACTAGTGTCTTTGCATCTCTACAAAACTCAATCAAGGTTGCTCAAACAATCATCAAAGGAGGATCCATAGACGGAGAAGTCATCCATGAATACCTCACAAATATTTTCACAAAAAACAGAAAATATAGCCATCATGCATCTTTGAAAGGTAGCAGGTGCATTACATAAACCAAAAGGCATACGTCTATAAGCAAAAGTTCCAAAAGGGCAAGTAAAAGTAGTTTTAGATTGATCCCCCACTGAAACAGGTATCTGAGAGAAGCCAGGATAACCATCTAGAAAGCAAAAATGTGTGTGTTTGGATAGCCTTTCTAGCATTTGATCAATAAAAGTTAAAGGGGTAATGATCTTTCTTAGTAGATTTATTTAACTTACGGAAATCAATTACCATCCTATTGCCTATAATAATTCTTTGCGGGATCAATTCATCTTTATCATTAGGACCAACGGTAATACCTCCCTTTTTAGGGACACAATGGACAGGGCTTACCCATTCACTATCAGCAACGGGATAAATAATACCTGCCTCAAGGAGCTTTAGTATCTCCTTTCTTACCACTTCCTTCATTTTGGGATTTAATCGCCTTTGAGGATCTCTAACTGGTTTGGCATCTTTCTCTACTGAAATTTTGTGTTGACATAATATGGGACTAATGCCCTTAAGATCATCCAGAGTATATCCAATAGCAGCTCTGTGCTTCTTCAGAGTTTTCAATAATATTTCTTCTTCTTTCTCTGAAATGTTAGCACTAATAATAACAGGATATATTTCTTTTTCATCAAGATAAGCATACTTAAGATTATCAGGTAATGGTTTGAGTTCAAAAACAGGATCACCCTTGGGTGGAGGGGGATCCCCAAGGATTTCAACGGGAAGGTTATGTTTCAGCATGGGTTCTTGTTTAAGGAACACTTCATCTATTTCTTCCCTTTCCTTCATAAACATATCGTTTTCATGGTCTAGCAAAATATTGTTCTAACGGATCAGTTGGAGGAACAACAATGGAAGCAAGACCAATAATTTCATCCTTACTAGATGGTTCCTCTTCACGGTGTTGTCTACAAAATTTAGAAAAGTTGAACTCATGAGACATATCACCTAGACCAATAGTAACTACATCCTTTTCGCAATCTATCCTAGCATTAACGGTGTTCAAGAAGGGTCTACCAAATATAATGGAACAAAAGCTATCTTGTGGGGAGCCAAGAATAAGAAAATCAGCAGGATATTTAGTTGTCCTAGACAAGACTTCAACATCTCTAACAATTCCCATCGGTGAAATAGTATCTCTATTGGCAAGTTTAATTGTGACATCAATATCTTCTAACTCAGTAGGTGCAATATCGTGCTTAATTTCTTTGTATATGTCAATAGGTATTGCACTAGCACTAGCACCCATATCACATAAGCCATGATAGTAATGATCTCCTATTTTAACAGAAATAATAGGCATGCCTACCACAGGTCTATGTTTATCTTTAGCACAAGGTTTGGCAATTCTAGCAATTTCATCACAGAAATAAATAACATGCCCATCAATATTATAAGACAAGAGATCTTTAAAAATAGCAACATTAGGTTCAACTCTGATTTGCTCCGGAGGTGTATAAGTTCTAACATTGCTCTTACGAACAACAGTTGAAGCTATCGAAACAGTTGCCGGGTTTTGAGATTGCTGAGTTCTCATGACTCACAGTTACTACCAAAACAGTTGCAGGTGCCGATGATACCAGTGCAGGTGATGCCACCGAACTCAAGTGGGAGTTCGAGGAGGACCTTGGTTGTTACTATGTTTCATCTCCTGATGATCAGTAGTGGAGCCCAGTTGGGACGATCGGGGATCTAGCATTTGGGGTTATCTTCTTTTCTTTTGGTTTTGACCGTAGTCAGTCTATGTGTGTATTTTGGATGATGTATGACTTATTTAAGTACTGTGTGAAGTGGCGATTGTAAGCCAACTCTATTTATCCATTTCTTGTTCATTACATGGGATTGCGTGAAGATGAACCTTCTTGCGACAAAACCAGAATGCGGTTATGCCTCTAAGTCGTGCCTCGACACATGGGAGATGTAGCCGCATCATGGGCGTTACAAGTTGGTAAGCAGAGCCATCCCCGACTTAGGAGCCCCCTGCTCGATCGAATCGCTCACGTTGTTGAGTCTAGAACAAAAATGTTTTGAGTCTTAGGATTATATATATCGGATAGTAGGATTCTTTTTACTCCTCCGTCCCCTTCGTCGCTCTGGTGAGGTGATGAGGACATGACTACCTTGGATACGACCAAAAATATTGCATACATGCATATTTGTCAGGTGATTTCTAGTTCCATCAATTTCCACCACGTGCTACCCACCATTCATTGTCATAATAATAGTTGAGATCGTTCACATCTTCACTTGATCCAATCTGCATCTTATCTAGTTTGTTTTGGAAAGAGGGAGAAAAAAAGAGAGAAAAAAAAGGAGAAAAAAGTCAGAGAAAAAAAAGGAGAGAAAGAAAAAAAAGTGTGAGGAAAAAAAAGCATTATTCTCGAATTTTGTTTCTTGTTTCTACTAATCATGACAGGTTCCGGAGAAAGAAGTTCTTGGACGACGAATACATCTTCACCATCACGAGAGTTGGGACAACACACGCAAGCACATGGTCAGGTTATCTCTTTACCATCATTTGAGGGTAGATTTAATCCTGCTATTTATCTAGCTTGGGAGTTTGAAGTAGAACAAGTTTTTAGTTACCATGACTTTTCTGAACTTGAGCGAGTACGAGCTACCACTAGAGCATTTACTGGTTTTGCTTCTGTTTGGTGGAGTGTGCATTGCAAGAAAAACATTGATAACCAACCCACAACTTGGAAAGATTTGAAACATGTAATGAGACAACAATTTTTCCCTCGTTACTATCGTCGTGAATTGCTTCGCAAATTTGAACAATTTAAACAAGGCAATAACACTGTTCATGCTTACTACCAAGAGTTCAAATCTTATATGCGTCATTGTGACATAGAAGAATCTGAGGATGATACAATTAATAGATTTTTTGGTGGTTTGAACCATGATATTCAGGCAAGATTTAGGTATATTCCTCGTTGCATTACTGGTATGTATGTTCGTGCTTGTACCTTTGAGAGACAGTTACAGGAGGATGCATTGGGTGACTACAACAACTACTATTCCAATTCATGCTCACTACCATCGGTTGATTCCTCCACCGTTGCACCTACTAGAGCAGCCACACCTTAGATTATGAGTGCGACATCATCTCAAGTGTATGGTGCATTGTCATTGTCCATACCGACATCAGCTACGTCTTTGCGACAAGGTAACAGTATATGTATTGATGATATAACTTCACATGAGAATGATGCATCCCTAATTAACTTAAATACATCATGTGTTGAGTTACCTGTTGATTTGAGCACGCCACCTATTTTAGAGAATCATGTTACTATCATGAATGCATCATGTGATCAAACAACTGAAATACCAACAATTTTGAGTGCACCCATTGAATTAACTATTGATGCAAAAGAATCAATGTTTAATCATTTTGATATGACCTCTAATCTTGGTGATGATTCTGTGTCCAGTGACTTACTGCATGTTTGCTTATTTAAGCATGTTGTAGCATTTAAATTTGATGCAAATAAGGTTTATTCACCAACGTTGGGATGGTTTAATGATGAATATTGTCAATCTTTTGATAGGAATAAGAGCTTCACTTATATGTGCAAACCGAGTTGCAATATTTTCATGCCTTCTACTTATGATAATATTTTGGCTTTATATTTTATGATCTATGAAAGTTACTCATCTATACATGTGTCATATGTGCAAAAATCAAGGGAAGTAAAAATGGATGACATATACATATACAACATGTATACCTTGTCTCTTTTGTTAGCCACATTTCAGATTAAGCAACGCCAAGGACGGCTTTGTTTTCAAAAAGGGGAGGATGATGAGGACATGACTACCTTGGATACGACCAAAAATATTGCATACATGCATATTTGTCAGGTGATTTCTAGTGCAAACTATTCAATAATCTATTTATGTTATCCAGAACAAAAATACTTCACACACTTTTGTGTTTTGTCTAATTGCAGGTGTATGGGATATTTGTACAATTCACATATGAAGATAAGGGAGAAAGAGATGTTTAAGTGCTGTTCAAAAAGTTCTTTCACGTCACTTTTGGGCCAAGAGAAGATAGAGTCCAAGTCTCTCACGTTCTGGATTCAGATTCGGACTGCACAGACATACCTGACTCAAAACGCCAACAACTTTTTCATACGGACTCCGAATTGGGTGATTTTTTTTGTTGGATTCTAGATTTCGTGCTCTTTGCAGCCCAGTTGGATTCACCTTCAAATTCGTCCGGAGCGTTGAGATATCGACGAAACAATCAGATGCTGCAGCAGAATCCGAGTCAAACAACAAGTCCAAAGGTGTTGCATCACCTCCACTTGGGCCCATTGGCCTTGTACGACCTAGGGTTCGTTTTAGGCTGCCTTGGGACGTCCTCCCACCTCCTAGGCCGTCACCCCTTGCTCCTATATAAGTAGATCCATCTAGTAGCTTTTCCCTTGGGTTTTGTTTAGATTAAAAGTTCGCCATAGCTGCAACTTCGCGTACTTCGTTTGTGTTCAACGACCAGACAAAGGCGTCACAGAACCCCACCTTGATCAATAAAGCTTTCATCTTATATTCGCAATATCCAGATTGCAATCTTAGTTTCTTGCTTGTTCTTCGTTTGCTCGCAGGAAACAGACCCTCGTGGTCAGGTTGATCGTGCTCCGGCGTGGTCAATAACCTCTCGGAGTTGGTTTAGCGATTGCTAAGGCGCGACGTCCTCGCACGTTCGTAGTCGGATCGTCAAAGTCGACTTCCACCAAAGCGAAATCCATCATCTCATCGAAAGACGGGACACCTCCGCCTCTATCATGAGGCCTCCTGACGTAGATGTTTTGTCTTTCGTCTCCTCAAATTTCACTAAAAAAAATTAGGATCACGCGGGTATCTCGAAATCGTTCCGATATTCTTGTAACGAGAACATTGTTCTTGGTGCCTCCTGACATTTATGGGTTGTGGCAGTGTCCCGCAGAGTTGAGCTCCGAGGTGTTGTCGTCAATTTTATCGTTGCAATTCTGGAATACCTGAGTTCGCCGACATCGAAAATCTCTTTTATGCAGCTAGTGGTGAGATAACCTCGATGCCACCTAGTACTAGGGCGGGAGTTCGGGAGTATTGCCATAGCTAGTATAACAGATGCTTTTCGAAGGTTGAGGTACATGATTTCTGGAGTTTTATTGGTTAGGTGTTGACGGATGGATACAGCTTGATGTAGGGATTATTTAGTTGTGTGAGATATATTGCTTCCCCTGTATCCCCAACACCAGATTGCATAACTAGAAAGTTTTGGGAGTTTATAGGTGAGAATTCAAGTAGCTCCTAGAATATCTTTCCGACAGATGCATGATATGGGATTGGGTAAATCTCTATCATATGTATTTGTTCTGGCTTATTCTGCAAGTCAAATCTTTTTTTTGTTTTGACTGGTGGTATTCGAGTTGCTTCAATGGCAAGTGTTGATTCTATACCTTTCCTAGGTGGTGTTCTCATGTTCCTATGTGAATACTAATCCTTCTTATTTATCGATATTGTCATCCCAATTCTATTTCCAACCTGTGCGCTTCTCTTCGAGATGATCCCATCATTCTCCCCATCCGCAAGATCATTTCTAAGTTTTCTCAACGGTGTTTCTTCCATCCGTCCCAAGTTGCTTTTGTTTTTTTCCCGCCCTCCCACCCTTTTTCTTCAAGGACTCAGATTCATTAATCAAGAATCCTTTTATTGATGGGAAGTCTCTCCATTTCTTTCTGTCAATGTTCTTATCCAATGATTCTCAGGAAGATACTAACGGAGCTTCAAGTTTATTATTATGTGTCTCTTTTCTTCTCCGGTGAATTAATTTCAAGCTTCGGTGTTGACCATATCTCTTCCTTTTGTTTCACATATCTTCCCATGTGAATTTCTTATCCAAGGCTTTCTTATTTATTCACCTCTCCCAGTATATATCCGGAGTGTTGAAGATATCTCGGAAGATTTGTGTTTCCATTCTCAATCCGTTCAAGTTATTTTGAGGTTGTTATGCCATTCAAGCCATTTAATTCAACTGGTGCAATCCCCCCTTTCAATAAGTCGTTCAACGGTGTATCTTTTTAGTGGGCCCTAACCCACATGTCTTTTTCCAGGATCATACCTGACTCTTCTAATTTTCCCAGAGCCATTCCCAAATTCTTTTCGAAGTTTGAGGTAAGAATGAATTTCATCAGTAAGATGTTTTCCAAGATCGATTTCAAATTATTTTTTAGTGTTGGTTCAACCTCTTTGTTTTTCATTCTCCCAGAATATCTCAACAATTCATGATGGTTCTCATCTTCATTCTCAACATTTGAAGACCGAAGAAAAATTTCTCTTAAATCTTGCTCCATTCTCTTCAAGATTCATGGTTCTAGCTTGACGCCATCCTCTCATAATTGCTTTTGATTGTGAGAATTCTTTTCAACCATCCGACGCATTTCAGGAGTTGCTTCCTTTCTTGATCATCTGAAGGCCATCATTTCTGAATATTACTCATTCTCAGCCTTCAGCTCTTGTTCCCCAAATCTTACCGGTGGATCTTTCAAGTATACTCTTTAGTCAGCTCATGATCTCTTCGTTCTGATGTATCTAAATCCCCTCAAGTATCTTCATTCGTTTTCCAATTCTTCCCGGTGAATTGTGCCTTTGCTACTCTCATTTCCAATTCTCACGGCGGTTTTTTCAAGATTCCTCTTCCTATGTTCTCATATGAATTTATTCGTTGTTTCAGTTCCACCGGTGGTTCGTTGAAGACCATCTCATGTTTATGCTATATCTCTCTTAATCATTTCTACGAGAATAAGTAGTATGCCAAATCCGTTGCTTGTCATCATTTTAAATTGGTGAAGGATACGCATAACATAATTGTTATTATTGTTTCATCCAAGTGATCTAGTTTCTTCTTTCCAGAGTTGTTCATCATGTCACATTTCTCGGTTTGAGATGCTTCATCTTTTCTTTTTTGGAGTTCCAAGTTTTCCGCATTATCTCGTCGGAAGCTCCATCTAAATCATCGCAAGGATTCACCTTGTGTTTTCAATTTTCCTTTCGTTTGATCATTCTTTTATTACCGGAGTTCTTCATGGAGGCTCTACATGGTGGTTCGCTAAAGATTTAACTCATTCTCGAAGTGTTCTTCAAGATTCTTGTTGGAGGAGTTCGAGTATTCTTCTTCTTGCATTCCGAAGTGAAATTCTTTCTACCTTATCATTTGAGGTGGTGTTATGTCATTCTTGACAATTTTCCTTCATGTTTCATGATTCACAAGTTGTCAGGATGAGATATTTCAAAACCATCATTTTCTCTTCGTTCATGAGATCTTTTCAAGTGAGCAATTTCTTTGTTGGAGTTATCTTGGGTTATATTTCACCTAGAGCCTTCCCTAAGGGATGTTGCTATTTGTTGTGTTTATCAATGATCCAAGTTTTCTCCTATCCTCTCGGCAAAAGGAGTTTTCATCTCTTCGTTGATCTCAACCAATTGTTTCCGTTAGAGGCAGAATCTCACCTCAAGTTTGAGATGCTTTCCATAAGCCCACAACAAGCTTATTCTTTTCGTTGTTGGTTTTCCAACAAGTCCGTTCTAACCATATTGGAAGGGTGCTTTCCAAGCTCATTTGTGGCAGAAGTTGGCATTTTCTTCTCCATTCTGTTATTCCAATGATCTATCTTCTATTATTTCTTCCGGAAGCATTGTGTTGTTGCTCTTTTCACTCTCGAATTGTGAGGATCGTGTTCTTTTTGTGCTTATCCATTTAACCGGAGTGTTGTGTCATCTCTTCAAGTTCTTTTCATCTTATCAAGTCTTGTATCTCTTTTCAACCGGAGTGTTGTTCGAATTTGATCTTCCTTGTTCCGTGTTTTTCTCGTTTCAACTAGAGTGGTTCCAATTTGATCTTCCTTGTTCCGTGTTTTTCTCGTTTCAACTAGAGTGGTTCCAATTCCTTCTTGTCCATTGTACTCGTCATTCATAGCTTTACCTCCAAGGTTCACATGGTGTTCCTTGTTTCTATTTTCTACCGCAGTGCTCTCAATTGTGTTCAACTCCGTTGTGTTCTTTCTTTCAACTTTTGAACCTTTCAAGGTTCTTTCGTTTCACTCATTTGTCGAAGAAGCAACTTAGTTTAACTTCTTCTCTTCCTCTTCCGTTTCTCTCGGTGCCATCCTAGATCTCGGGATGAGATCCTCTTGTAGTGGTGGAGTGTTGTAACACCCCGGATGTAACTTTCCATAATTGTAACTCCAACTCTTGCCATTTCCGGCTATGTGATATGTTATTTCCTCCATGGTTGGGTTTTTGTCTCTCGTTTTGCATTTTGTTCATGCATATAATAACTAATAAACCGTCCATCGGAATAAAATGTTTTAAACATATAAAATGCCTAGAATTTCATCTAGTTTAATAATTTGCAACTTTCAACCATGTTTGAAATGTTGAAAATGTTGTTTGTTTAAATTTGCTCAAATGCCATGTTAAAATGATCCATTTCATAACTAAATAACCGTAGCTCCAAATTAAATAAACTTTATATGAAAATGGGGTAGAAAAATGCATAGGTTAACATGGTGCACTTTGTTTTACTATTTAACAATATTAAAATATGTTTTAGGGCAGAACTGTACCAAATTCGAAATATGGACATGAGGATTTTCCGAATTGATGTTTGTTGTTTCTGGCCTCATTTAAACTTGCCTAAATCGTTTGTTTACTTATGTTTCACCTCTGGCCATTTTTAACAACATTTAATATTGTTGTGTACCTAAACGAGAGCGAACTAAATAACTCGAATGTGGTGTTTCGTCAATATGCAACTCATTGCATATTGAGTTCCACTTAATTTGTAGTATTGTTTGTTGCACTTTGCCATGCCATGCCTCTTTAAACCGGAAATGCATCATACTTGATTTTGTAGCATGCCATGCTTATGTGATGGTTGTTTACCATGTTGTTTGCTTCTTTCCGGTTGCGCTTCTCCTTGATAGTTCCAGTAATGTTGCGTTTGTGACGATTCGTTCGACTACGTCCGTTTGTCTTCTTCATGGACTCGTTCTTATTCTTTGCAGGATCTCAGGCAAGATGACCCTTACCCTTGATATCACTTCTATATTTGCTTGCTAGTTGTTCATTCTATCGCTATGTCGCGCTACTTACCACTTGTTATATCATGCCTCCCATATTGCCATGTCAAGCATCTAACCCACCTTCCTAGCAAACCGTTGTTTGGCTATGTTACCATATTGCTCATCCCCTCTTATAGCGTTGTTAATTGCAGGTGAAGTTGAAGATTGCTCCAAGTTGGAACATGTTTGTGTTGGGATATCACAATATCCCTTATTTTAATTAATGCTTCTGATAGAGGCAAGGGTGTCCCGTCTTTCGATGAGATGATGGATATCGCTTTGGTGAAAGTCGACTTTGACGATTCGACTACGAACGTGCGAGGACGTCGCGCCTTAGCAATCGCTAAACCAACTCCGAGAGGTTATTGACCACGCCGGAGCATGATCAACCTGACCACGAGGGTCTGTTTCCTGCGAGCAAACGAAGAATAAGCAAGAAACTAAGATTGCAATCTGGATATTGCGAATATAAGATGAAAGCTTTATTGATCAAGGTGGGGTTCTGTGACGCCTTTGTCTGGTCGTTGAACACAAACGAAGTACGCGAAGTTGCAGCTATGGCGAACTTTTAATCTAAACAAAACCCAAAGTCTAAACGATGCCCTAAGGGCTGTATATATGGAGGAAGAGGGGGGAATTTCGTGGCCCTTGGTGGAGGGGTCCGAAATCAACCCTATCTCTTGTTTCCTCACACATACGGACTCTAAAAATAGCCTATACTTATGTATTTCGAAATTACATGGGCCTGGCCCAATAATAAGGTGACGCAGCACCTATAATAGCCTCGGGACGAAATTTATGAAGTGGCATCTTGTATATTTCGTCCAAGGCTTCATGCACCCATTATGGTGGCTTCAAAGTCCTGAAATCATCACTTGTAACTCCGTTCTTGTTCCGCTTGCGCATGCCATCATCTCCATGCTTGTTCTTGCTCCAATGTTCATCCTTCTCCAAGCTAGGCCCTTCATTTGTAAGCAAAACAAATGTATCCAATTTAGGCAGCATCATATTCTCATGAACATTAGAATCATTACCAAGAAACGAAAGTACCTGGTAATTTAGTTGGCGTGCACGAGCTCTAGTAATTGGTCCAGTATGTATAGCAGCAGGGGCTGTGGGTGTAACAATTGTATTGATGTCCTCATCATCCTCCCCTTCTTGAAATGAAGTCGTCCTCGACGGAAGTTCATCTTACTCACCCAAATAAGGCTTCAAATCTGCAATGTTAAAAGTGGGACTAACCCCAAAATCTGCAGGCAGCTCAAGTTTATATGCATTATCATTTATTTTCTCTAACACCTTAAAGGGACCATCAGCACGTGGCATTAACTTTGATTTGCGCAAATCAGGAAATCTATCCTTACGCAAATGTAACCAAACAAGATCTCCAGGTGCAAACACAACATGTTTTCTACCCTTATCTCCAGCAAGTTTATATTTAGCATTCATGCGCTCAATGTTTTCCTTAGTTAACTAATGCATTTTTAAAATCAATTCAGCACGTTGTTTAGCATCAAAATTAACCTTCTCCGAAGATGGAAGAGGCAACAAATCAATAGGTGCATGAGGTAGGAAACCATACACAACTTCAAAAGGGCACATCTTAGTAGTAGAATGCAATGAACGATTATAAGCAAATTCAATATGAGGCAAGCATTCCTCCCACATTTTCTTATTATTCTTCAAAACAGCCCTAAGCATAGTAGACAACGTTCTATTGACTACTTCAGTTTGTCCATTAGTTTGGGGGTGACAAGTAGTACTAAAAAGCAGTTTAGTCCCCAACTTAGCCCATAAACATCTCCAAAAGTGGCTAAGAAATTTAGTATCACGATCTGAAACAATAGTATTTGGCACACCATGCAAGCGAATAATTTCACGAAAGAACAAATCAGCAACATTAACAGCATCATCGCTTTTATGACATGGTATAAAGTGTGCCATTTTTGAGAATCTATCCATGACAACAAATGATAGAGGCAAAGGTGTCCCGTCTTTCAATGAGATGATGGATATCGCTTTGGTGGAAGTCGACTTTGACGATCCGACTACGAACGTGCGAGGACGTCGCGCCTTAGCAATCACTAAACCAACTCCGAGAGGTTATTGACCACGCCGGAGCACGATCAACCTGACCACGAGGGTCTGTTTCCTGCGAGCAAACGAAGAACAAGCAAGAAACTAAGATTGCAATTTGGATATTGCGAATATAAGATGAAAGCTTTATTGATCAAGGTGGGGTTCTGTGACGCCTTTGTCTGGTCGTTGAACACAAACGAAGTACGCGAAGTTGCAGCTATGGCGAACTTTTAATCTAAACAAAACCCAAAGTCTAAACGATGCCCTAAGGGTTGTATATATGGAGGAAGAGGGGGGGAATTTCGTGGCCCTTGGTGGAGGGGTCCGAAATCAACCCTATCTCTTGTTTCCCCACACATACGGACTCTAAAAATAGCCTACACTTATGTCTTTCGAAATCACATGGGCCTGGCCCAATAATAAGGTGACGCAGCACTTAAAATAGCCTCGGGACGAAATTTATGAAGTGGCATCTTGTATATTTCGTCCAAGGCTTCATGCACCCATTATGGTGGCTTCAAAGTCGTGAAATCATCACTTGTAACTCCATTCTTGTTCCCCTTGCGCATGCCATCATCTCCATGCTTGTTCTTGCTCCAATGTTCATCCTTCTCCAAGCTAGGCCCTTCATTTGTAAGCAAAACAAATGTATCCAATTTAGGCAGCATCATATTCTCATGAACATTAGAATCATTACCAAGAAACGAAAGTACCTGGTAATTTAGTTGGCGTGCACGAGCTGTAGTAATTGGTCCAGTATGTATAGCAGCAGGGGCTGTGGGTGTAACAATTGTATTGATGTCCTCATCATCCTCCCCTTCTTGAAATGAAGTCGTCCTCGACGGAAGTTCATCTTCCTCACCCAAATAAGGCTTCAAATCTGCAATGTTAAAAGTGGGACTAACCCCAAAATCTGCAGGCAGCTCAAGTTTATATGCATTATCATTTATTTTCTCTAACACCTTAAAGGGACCATCAGCACGTGGCATTAACTTTGATTTGCGCAAATCAGGAAATCTATCCTTACGCAAATGTAACCAAACAAGATCTCCAGGTGCAAACACAACATGTTTTCTACCCTTATCTCCAGCAAGTTTATATTTAGCATTCATACGCTCAATGTTTTCCTTAGTTAACTCATGCATTTTTAAAATCAATTCAGCACGTTGTTTAGCATCAAAATTAACCTTCTCCGAAGATGGAAGAGGAAACAAATCAATAGGTGCATGAGGTAGGAAACCATACACAACTTCAAAAGGGCACATCTTAGTAGTAGAATGCAATGAACGATTATAAGCAAATTCAATATGAGGCAAGCATTCCTCCCACATTTTCTTATTATTCTTCAAAACAGCCCTAAGCATAGTAGACAACGTTCTATTGACTACTTCAGTTTGTCCATCAGTTTGGGGTGACAAGTAGTACTAAAAAGCAGTTTAGTCCCCAACTTAGCCCATAAACATCTCCAAAAGTGGCTAAGAAATTTAGTATCACGATCTGAAGCAATGGTATTTGGCACACCATGCAAGCGAATAATTTCACGAAAGAACAAATCAGCAACATTAACAGCATCATCGCTTTTATGACATGGTATAAAGTGTGCCATTTTCAAGAATCTATCCACGACAACAAATATGCTATTCCTCCCCTTCTTTGTTCGAGGTAAACCTAAAACAAAGTCCATAGATATATCCTCCCAAGGAACACTAGGTACAGGCAAAGGCATATATAAACCATGAGGATTGAGTCGTGACTTAGCTTTTTGACATGTAGTGCATCGAGCAATAAAACGCTCAACATCCCGTCTCATCTTTGGCCAAAAGAAATGTGTAGCAAGTACGTCCTCCGTCTTCTTCACGCCAAAGTGTCCCATTAATCCTCCTCCATGCGCCTCCTGCAACAACAGAAGACGAACGGAGCTAGCTGGAATGCATAGCTTGTTAGCACGAAACACAAATCCATCGTTAACAACAAACTTGTTCCACATTCTTCCTTCTTTACAATTCTGCATTACATCTTTAAAATCAGCATCATGCACATATTGATCTTTGATGGTCTCCAAACCAAATATTTTGAAGTCAAGTTGTGAAAGCATAGTATAGCGACGAGACAATGCATCAGCAATAACATTTTCTTTTCCCTTCTTGTGTTTAATGACATAAGGGAAAGTCTCAATGAATTCAACGCATTTAGCATGTCTACGATTCAGTTTAGCTTGACTTTTAATATGTTTCAAAGATTCATGTTCAGAATGTATAACAAATTCTTTGGGCCATAAATAATGTTGCCATGTTTCTAAAGTCCGAACAAGAGCATATAATTCTTTATCATAAGTAGAATAATTCAGACTAGGCCCACTCAATTTTTCAGAAAAGTATGCAACAGGTTTGCCATCTTGTAATAACACACCTCCTAATCCAATTCCACTAGCATCACATTCAAGCTCAAAAGTCTTATTAAAATCAGGAAGTTGGAGTAAAGGAGCATGTGTCAACTTATCTTTCAATACCGTGAAGGCTTCTTCATGTCCGGTACCCCAAAGAAAAGGCACATCTTTCTTTGTAAGCTCATTGAGAGGTGCAGCAATGGTGCTGAAATCTCTCACAAAACGCCTATAGAATCCAGCGAGGCCAAGAAAACTCCTCACTTGTGTGACCGTTTTGGGCTGCGGCCAACTCTCAATAGCTTCAATATTGGCTTTATCAACTTCAATTCCCTGTGGAGTAACAACTTAGCCAAGAAAAGATACTCGGTCGGTGCAAAAGGTGCACTTTCCAAGGTTACCAAACAAACGTGCATCACGTAGAGCAATAAAAACAGCACGTAAATGTTCCAAATGTTCTTCCAAAGATCTGCTATAAATCAATATGTCATCAAAGTAAACTACCACAAATCGTCCAATGAAAGCACGTAAAACTTCGTTCATTAATCTCATGAAAGTACTACGTGCATTAGTTAACCCAAAAGGCATGACTAACCACTCATATAATCCAAACTTAGTTTTAAATGCTGTTTTCCATTCATCTCCCAATTTCATACGAATTTGATGGTAGCCACTACGCAAATCAACTTTGGAGAATATTGTAGAGCCACTCAATTCATCAAGCATATCATCTAGCCTAGGAATAGGATGACGATAACGAATAGTAATATTATTAATGCCTCTACAATCAACACACATACGTGATGTACCATCCTTTTTCGGCACTAGAATAATAGGAACAGCACAAGGACTAAGGGATTCGCGTATATAACCTTTGTCGAGAAGCTCTTGTAATTGACGCATAATCTCCTTCGTCTCCTCTGGATTGGTACGGTATGGTGCACGGTTTGGCAGTGAAGCACCGGGAATTAAGTCAATCTGATGCTCAATCCCTCGAATAGGCGGTAATCCCGGTGGCACGTCTTGTGGAAAAACGTCAGCGAACTCTTTCAAAATGTTAGTGACAGCAGGAGGCAAAGAGGAAGGCATGTCCTCGAATGAAACTAATGCCTCTTTGCACACAAAAGCATAGCAAACAGATTTGCTGAAATCTAGCTCATCAATATCAGATTTGGTGGCAAATAAACATGCACTTTTCAATTTAATTTCAGAAGCAACACTAGATGGTTTATTATTAGGCTTCATTTGTTGCTCAAATTCTTTTGCCACAATCTGATTTTCACTCTTATTCTTCTCCTGTTTTGCTTTATTAGCTCTATTAATATCATCTTTCAAAATGGAATCAGGAGTCATAGGAAGCAAAGTAATATTTTTATCCTTATGAACAAGAGTATAGTGATTGTTTCTACCATGGTGTACAGAATTTTTATCAAATTGCCATGGTCTACCAAGTAATAAGGAACATGCTTGCATAGGTACCACATCACAATCAACATAATCAGCATATGTAGAGATACTAAAATGCACACGAACAGTACGTGTTACCTTAACCTTGCCGCTGTTGTTGAACCATTGGATGTAGTAAGGATGCGGATGTGGTCTTGTGGTGAGAGAAAGCTTCTCCACCATCTCCATGCTAGCCAAGTTGTTGCAGCTCCCTCCGTCTATTATGACGCGCACAGAATGTTCCTTCACAACTCCCTTGGTATGGAACAAATTGTGCCTCTGATTTTGCTCAACTTGTGTGACCTGCACACTCGAAACACGTTGAGCAACTAAACATTCATACCTGTCAGCGTCTTCAGGAGCCATGTATTGCGTCTCATGATCAGAATCATCTCCACCATGTTCTTCACGTGTAATAAGAGCCAATGTCTCCTCATCATAGTCACTAGCGGACTCATATCCACCATCCGCGGTAGCAATCATCACACGCGGAGATTTGCATTCTCTCGCATAATGACCTCCTCCCTTACAACGACGACAAATAATATCACTTGTGTGCCCTGTTGATGCCCTGGAAGAAGAAGAACTCTGTGCAGGCCTGGCAGGTGCGCTCTTGGCAGATAATGGTGGTTGTTCCTGTTTTCTTGTATCACGGCTGTAGGAGGCACCTGATTGAGGTGCTGGTGCAGTTGAAGTAGAAGATGCACGCGGCGTCCATGAGGAAGGTCGGCCTGCAGAAAAGTTAGTTCGCGCCAATGCTTGTCGATCCTGCACTTCACGTTCAGCTTTACAAGCAAGATGGAATAAACGAGTGATATTAGTATACTCCTTATAGTCTAGAATGGTCTGAATCTCTCTATTTAATCCACCCAGAAAACGTGCAAGCATAGATTCATTCTCCTCAACAATACCACATCGAATCATGCCAGTTTGTAATTCCTGATAATATTCTTCTACAGAATTTTTTCCTTGTCTTAAACGGTGCAATTTTGAAGCAATTCACGTTGATAATATGGTGGAACCCAACGCGTACGCATAGCGGTTTTCAAAGCAGCCCAAGTAGTTGGAATAGGATATAATCTACAATGTTCAGACCACCAGACACATGCAAAACTAGTGAAAGCACAAACAGCAGCAGCAACCCGTCTCTCCTCGGGATATTGTAAACATGTAAAACGTTGTTCAGTTTCTAACTCCCAAGTAAGATATATATCAGGAACATATCTACCCTCAAATGGTGGAATATTCAATTTCAATTTAGGAATATGGACATCATCTCGTACCTGAGGTGGTGGTGCAGGCCTACCATTACGAATATATACCTGAGGTCGACCTGGTGGTGGTGGTGCTGGTGGCTGCACGTAGTTCGGATTTTGATCGACCTCATCCTCATAATCTCCCACATAATCATCATCCTCCTGGGTACCAGCAGCAGCAGTAGCAGGAGCCAAAGAAGCACCAACAGCAGTAGCAGCGACACCAGAATTTTGTCCTGGCTCAATAGGAACACGCTGTGCTCATCCATACTGATTCGGAAGGGGGCGTAGTTGTTGTTGTTGCAGAGGTGCGACAGGTGCAGCCGGTGGTGGAAGACGCGCAAGCAGTTCATTAAATCTGTTATCGAGCTTTGTTTCGAACGTCTTCTCAAGGCCAGTGATCTTCTCCATGGCCTCTTCAAAATTGTTCAGCACATCTTGTACCTGTTCAGTCATCATTTGCTGAGACTTATCATGAAGCTCCTTGTTCGATAAGTTCTCCCAGTCAATCTCGTCGGCTTGTGATCCTGGCATGGTTAGCAGCAATAGAAACACACAAGAATATGATCCTACAGACTACTAAGAAGTGGTGGTGGTGTATCACAAATCCGTCAAGCAAATCTCAAATTCTTACCAGTTCTTACCCAGCAGCAGGCGGTGATCGGCAACCGTTGTAGTCAAAAACTCTCAAAGCTTGGATAGAGCGATTACCAGGGAGAGTCAAACACACGACGTAGATGTATGTGGAGCTGGGAAGGCTTATAGTATGGTAGCAAAAAGGGTCAGCAATAATCAATTCAGAGATGCAAAGTTGAATAAACGCTCAACGACGGTACTATGCTGGTCCTAGGCTAGACTGTGCTAGAGACGCGAGCCTAGAACACCAACAATATCACGGCGCGGCACGTAAACAAGGGGAAAGCACACTCTGAAAAAAATTCGCTCTTTTTTTTTGCGCTCTTTTTTTTTGCGCTGCTTTTTTTTTGCGAAAAAGCACTATAATGGCGAGTGTCTCAAAACTCTTCCTAGGTCAAACTGACAGGATGGGCACGAAATTTTTTTTTCGACAAATTTTTTTTTTCGACTGCCCGGACCCAAAAACTGGAAACGGGTCAACAAAAACTTCCTATAATGGCACCTGTCTCAAAACACTCAGAAACACCTAAAAATAGGATAGCCAGAATTTTTTTTTTCCGAAACCTACTCCGGCAAGGAAACACGAATCGGAAACTAGATGGATCTCGAAAACAAACCTAATAAGCAAAGAACTCGGATTGGTGGTGGATATATGGTGGTGGTATATGGCAGCGGTGGTGGTAGCGGTGGTAGTATATGGATTTGGATCGGTGGTGGTATATGGACACAGATTGGTTGTGGTATATGGATACGGATTCGGTGCGGTGGTGGTAGATGGCAGGGGCGATGATGATGGTGCGGCGGCGGCGTGACAACTTATGACCAGAACTCGAAACTCTAAAAGACTAGACTCTAAGACCAGCAACTAGACACGATGATGCAACCGCAAATTCAACAAAGCAAAACCCTAAAAAGATTATGCAAAGGCTCAGATTGGTTCGGATATGATGAACTAACCCTAATTTTTTTGTGGCTTTTTCGTGGACTGTAGGTATGAAGAACAGACTCGATCTAAACTACGAAAAACTGTAAAATCTCACCGAGCAACCTGGAAATCTGTTACCACTTGATAGAGGCAAGGGTGTCCCGTCTTTCGATGAGATGATGGATATCGCTTTGGTGGAAGTCGACTTTGACGATCCGACTACGAACGTGCGAGGACGTCGCGCCTTAGCAATCGCTAAACCAACTCCGAGAGGTTATTGACCACGCCGGAGCACGATCAACCTGACCACGAGGGTCTGTTTCCTGCGAGCAAGCGAAGAACAAGCAAGAAACTAAGATTGCAATCTGGATATTGCGAATATAAGATGAAAGCTTTATTGATCAAGGTGGGGTTCTGTGACGCCTTTGTCTGGTCGTTGAACACAAACGAAGTACGCGAAGTTGCAGCTATGGCGAACTTTTAATCTAAACAAAACCCAAAGTCTAAACGATGCCCTAAGGGCTGTATATATGGAGGAAGAGGGGGGAATTTCGTGGCCCTTGGTGGAGGGGTCCGAAATCAACCCTATCTCTTGTTTCCCCACACATACGGACTCTAAAAATAGCCTATACTTATGTATTTCGAAATTACATGGGCCTGGCCCAATAATAAGGTGACGCAGCACCTATAATAGCCTCGGGACGAAATTTATTAAGTGGCATCTTTTATATTTCGTCCAAGGCTTCATGCACCCATTATGGTGGCTTCAAAGTCCTGAAATCATCACTTGTAACTCCGTTCTTGTTCCCCTTGCGCATGCCATCATCTCCATGCTTGTTCTTGCTCCAATGTTCATCCTTCTCCAAGCTAGGCCCTTCATTTGTAAGCAAAACAAATGTATCCAATTTAGGCAGCATCATATTCTCATGAACATTAGAATCATTACCAAGAAACGAAAGTACCTGGTAATTTAGTTGGCGTGCACGAGCTCTAGTAATTGGTCCAGTATGTATAGCAGCAGGGGCTGTGGGTGTAACAATTGTATTGATGTCCTCATCAGCTTCTATATACATGGTAAAGGGTGGAAGGCTCGGCCTTATGCCTGGTGTTGTTTTCCACTCTTGCCGTCCTATTTTGCGTCATACTGGTGTTATGTTCCTTGATTTTGCATTCCTTACGCGGTTGGGGTTATGGGACCCCCTTGAAAGTTCACTTTGAATAAAACTCCTCCAACAAGACCCAACCTTGGTTTTACATATGCCTAACAACCTAAGCCTTTTTCCATTGGCAGTTGCAAACCCGAGGGTCATCTTTATTTTAACCTCCCCCCGGGGGCCTCTGCTCCTCTGAGTGTTGGTCCAACCTAGAGCCACTTGCGGTGCCACCCTTCACATTGGGTCTTCGGTTGTTGTATGTAGTATTTATCCCGTGTGCCTTGAGAATGAGATATGTGCAGCTCCTATTGGGATTTGTCGGCACATTCGAGCGGTCTTGCTGGTCTTGTTTTACCATTGTCAAAATGTCTTGTAATCGGGATTCCGAGTCTGGTCGGGTTATTCCAGGAGAAGGAATATCCTTCGTTGATCGTGAGAGCTTGTGATGGCCTAAGTTGGGACACCCCTGCAGGGTTTAAACTTTCGAGAGCCGTGCCCGCGGTTATGTCACAGATGGGAAATTGTTAATAGACGGTTGTAGAGAACTTGACATTTGACTTTATGAAAATGCATCAACCGCGTGTGTAGCCATGATGGTGTCTTTTCGGCGGAGTCCGGGAAGTGAACACGGTTTGGGTTATGTTTGAACGTAAATAGTTTCAGGATCACTTCTTGATCACTTCTAGCTTCACGACCGTTACATAGCTTCTCATCTTACTCTTATTTGCGTATGTTAGCCACCATATTTGCTTAGTGCTTGCTTCAACTCCACCTCATCACCTTATCCTACCCATAAGCTTAAATAGTCTTGATCTCGCGGGTTTTGAGACTACTGAGTCCTCCTGACTCACAGTTACTACCAAAATAGTTGCAAGTGTCGATGATACCAGTGCAGGTGATGCCACCGAAGTAAAGTGGGAGTTCGACGAGGACCTTGGTCGTTACTATGTTTCCTTTCGTGATGATCAGTAGTGGAGCCCAGTTGGGTCGATCGGGGATCTAGCATTTGAGGTTATCTTCTTTTCTTTTGGTTTTGACTATAGTCGGTCTATATGTGTATTTTGAATGATGTTGATAGAGGCGAGGTGTCCCGATCTTTCGATGAGATCGATTTGGTGGAGACAACTTTGACGATCCGACTACAAACGTGCACGACGTTGCGCCTTAGCAATCGCTAAACCAACTCCGAGAGGTTATTGACCACGCTGGAGCACGAGCAACCTGACCACGAAGGTCTATTCCTGCAAGCAATCGAAGAACGAGCAAGAATATGATAAAGCAATCTGAATATTGCGAATATATATGAAGTATAGATAATGGTGGGGATCCGGAAGCGGTCTTGGTCTGGTCGTGGGACACAAACGAAGTACACGAAGTTGCAATGGCTAACTTTTAACTAAACAAATCCCAAGGAAAAGCTACTAGATGGATCTACTTATATAGGAGCAAGAGGTGGCGGCCAAGGAGGTGGGAGGACGTCCCAAGGCAGCCTAAAACTAAATCTAGGTCGTACAAGGCCAATGGGCCCAAGTGGAGGTGATGTAACACCTTTGGACTTGTAGTTTGACTCGGATTCTGCTGCAGCATCAGATTGTTTCGTCCACAACTCAACGCTCCGGACGAATTTGAAGGTGATTCCAATTGGGTTGGAAAGTACACGAAATCTAGTTTCCAAAAAAAAAAGAATCACCCAATTCGGAGTCCGTATGAAAAACTTGTGTGCGTTTTGAGTCAGGTATGTCTGTGCAGTCCGAATCTGAATCCAGAACGTGAGAGACTTGGACTCTATCTTCTCTTGGGCCAAAAGTGACGTGAGAGAACTTTTTGGACAGCAAATAAACATCTCTTTCTTCCTTATCTTCATATGTGGATTGTATAAATGTCCCATACACCTGCAATTAGACAAAACACAAAAGTGTGTGAAGTATTTTTGTTCTAGATAACATAAATAGATTATTGAATAGTTTGCACTAGAAATCACCTGACAAATATGCATATATGCAATATTTTTGGTCATATCCAAGGTAGTCATGTCCTCATC
>NC_057798.1:359157626-359198832 GCF_018294505.1 Triticum aestivum | reverse complement strand
AAATAATGTTCCTATAACTACTAGGATGTGGTGGTAAAACGCTCATAGTAAAGCAAATATCAATGTCTTACAAGTTCTTACCATGCAGCAGGCGGTGATCGGCAACCAGCGGTGTCAAGTAACTCCGAATATTGAGTAAAGCGATTGCCAGGGGAGCGTACGTATACACGGTGTAGAAATATGTGGAGCTGGGTTGGCTATATATGGTAGCAAAAGATTAGCAATAATCAATTCAAAGATGCAATGTTGAATAAACGCTCAACGACGGTACTGTGCTGGTCCTAGGCTAGACCGTACTAGAGACGCGAGCCTAGAACACTAATGAGGTCACGGCGTAGCACAACTAGCATCAATGAAGGATACTAAGTAGCTCTTGACAGCAAGATATAAGTGAATATCACAACGGCAGTGAAGATAATGATGAAAAACAACTGCCAAGCAGGATATACAACAACTCTCTCTCCAACTTTCCTCTTGAAAATTTAAGACAATTTTCTGATAAATTCTTTCAAAGAATGCTATTAACTCAAGCTTTCCAATGCAAAAAGAATCACTCAATTCCGAGTTGATATGAGGAGTCAAAGAATTCTAAAACTGGCCTGAAAAATTGGAACAAGCTGTGTTCATGAACTTCGGAGGGCAAAAAGACCTATTTAGAAGCCGATTTTAAGGTGTCAAATATTGAACTAGCTTCTGCAACTATTTAGATGCGGCTCGTCGCTAGCTTCAATTTGAGTACTCACGGAGCCAAAACGGACTTCGTATGAGGAAGATACACCTGTTTTACTGAACAGTGCGCAAAACAGATTCCAATCCGAATTCAGGTACGAGATTGATTCTAGATAGATCCAATTTTTTTTTCTCTCTTTTTTTGCTCACGCTTTTTTTTTCTTTTTCTTCTCTCTCTTTTTCTTTTTCTTTCCTTTTTTCTCTTTTTTTCACTATCTTTTTTTTTCAAGACAAACTAGATAAGATGCAGATTGGATCAGGCGAAGATGTGAATGACCTCAACTATGATTATGACAATGAACAGTGCGTAGCACGTGGTGGAAATTAATAGATGGGATGGTGGGCAGCGGAAGGGATAATGATGCAGCGGCGGCGTGACTAATGTGAACAGAACTCGAAACTCTAAAGGAACTAGACGCTAAGACCAGCAACTTACACGACGATGCAACCGATAATTCAACTATGCAAGCAATGAATAGAAAATTGCAAAGACTCAGACTGGCTTGGATAAAGGATGAACAGATCTAACTTTTTTTTGTGTGGCTTTTTCTTGGACAATAGGTAAGAAAATAAATCTAATCTAGGAAAACTGGAAATTCTCACCGAGCAACCTGAAAACTGATACCACTTGATAGAGGCGAGGTGTCCCGATCTTTCGATGAGATCGATTTGGTGGAGACAACTTTGACGATCCGACTACAAACGTGCACGACGTTGCGCCTTAGCAATCGCTAAACCAACTCCGAGAGGTTATTGACCACGCTGGAGCACGAGCAACCTGACCACGAAGGTCTATTCCTGCAAGCAATCGAAGAACGAGCAAGAATATGATAAAGCAATCTGAATATTGCGAATATATATGAAGTATAGATAATGGTGGGGATCCGGAAGCGGTCTTGGTCTGGTCGTGGGACACAAACGAAGTACACGAAGTTGCAATGGCTAACTTTTAACTAAACAAATCCCAAGGAAAAGCTACTAGATGGATCTACTTATATAGGAGCAAGAGGTGGCGGCCAAGGAGGTGGGAGGACGTCCCAAGGCAGCCTAAAACTAAATCTAGGTCGTACAAGGCCAATGGGCCCAAGTGGAGGTGATGTAACACCTTTGGACTTGTAGTTTGACTCGGATTCTGCTGCAGCATCAGATTGTTTCGTCCACAACTCAACGCTCCGGACGAATTTGAAGGTGATTCCAATTGGGTTGGAAAGTACACGAAATCTAGTTTCCAAAAAAAAAAGAATCACCCAATTCGGAGTCCGTATGAAAAACTTGTGTGCGTTTTGAGTCAGGTATGTCTGTGCAGTCCGAATCTGAATCCAGAACGTGAGAGACTTGGACTCTATCTTCTCTTGGGCCAAAAGTGACGTGAGAGAACTTTTTGGACAGCAAATAAACATCTCTTTCTTCCTTATCTTCATATGTGGATTGTATAAATGTCCCATACACCTGCAATTAGACAAAACACAAAAGTGTGTGAAGTATTTTTGTTCTAGATAACATAAATAGATTATTGAATAGTTTGCACTAGAAATCACCTGACAAATATGCATATATGCAATATTTTTGGTCATATCCAAGGTAGTCATGTCCTCATCGGATGTATGACTTATTTAAGTATTGTGTGAAGTGGCGATTGTAAGCCCACTCTATTTATACCTTTCTTGTTCATTACATGGGATTGCGTGAAGATGACCCTTCTTGCGACAAAACCACAATGCTGTTGGGGAACGTAGTAATTTCAAAAAAATTCCTACGCACACGCAAGATCATGGTGATGCATAGCAACGAGAGGGGAGAGTTTCGTCCACGTACCCTCGTAGACTAAAAGCGTAAGCGTTAGCACAATGCGGTTGATGTAGTCGTACGTCTTCACGGCTCGACCGATCAAGCACCGAAACTACGGCACCTCCGAGTTCTTGCACACATTCAGCTCGATGACGTCCCTTGAACTCTGATACAGCCGAGTGTCGAGGGAGAGTTCCGTCAGCACGATGGCGTGGTGACGATGTTGATGTTCTACTGTCACAGGGCTTCGCCTAAGCACCGCTACAATATTATCGAGGAGGACTATGGCGGAGGGGGGCACCGCACACAGCTAAGAGATCAAAGATCTGTTGTTGTGTCTCTAGAGGTGCCCCCTGCCCCCGTATATAAAGGAGCAAGGGGGGAGGGGGAGGCCGACCAAGGAGGGGGCGCGCCATGGGGACTCCTACTCCCACCGGGACTAGGACTCCCTCTTTTCCTTGTTGGACTTGGAGAAGGGGGGAAAGAGGAGGGAGAGAGAGGAAGGAAAGGGGGGCGCCGCCCCCCTCTCCTTTTTCTATTCAGACTAGGGGGAGGGGCGTGCGGCCCAGCCATGGCCGCCTCTCCTCTTCTCCACTAAGGCCCACTATGGCACATTAAGCCACCGGGGGGTTCCGGTAACCCCCCAATACTCTGGTAAATCCTGATTTCACGCGGAACACTTCCGATATCCAAATATAGGCTTCCAATATACCAATCTTAATGTCTCGACCATTTTGAGACTCCTCGTCATGTCCATGATCACATCTGGGACTCTGAACAACCTTCGGTACATCAAAACTCATAAACTCATAATATAACTATCATAGAAACTTTAAGCATGCGGACCCTACGGGTTCGAGAACTATGTAGACATGATCGAGACATGTTTCCGGTCAATAACCAATAGCGGAACCTGGATGCTCATATTGGCTCCTATATATTCTATGAAGATCTTTATCGGTCAAACCGCATAACAACATACGTTGTTCCCTTTGTCATCGGCATGTTACTTGCCCGAGATTCGATCATCGGTATCTCAATACCTAGTTCAATCTCATTACTGACAAGTCTCTTTACTCGTTATGTAATGCATCATTCCGTAACTAACTCATTAGCTACATTGCTTGCAAGTCTTATAGTGATGTGCATTACCGAGAGGGCCCAGAGATACTGCTCCGACAATCGGAGTTACAAAACCTAATCTCGAAATACGCCAACTCAACATTTACCTCTGGAGACACCTGTAGAGCTCCTTTATAGTCACCCAGTCATGGTGTGACATTTGGTAGCACACAAAGTGTTCCTCCGGTAAACGGGAGTTGCATAATGTCATAGTTGTAGGAACATGTATAAGTCATGAAGAAAGCAATAGCAACATACTAAACAATCAAGTGCTAAGCTAACGGAATGGGTCATGTCAATCACATCATTCTACTAATGATGTGATCCCGTTAATCAAATGACAACTCATGTCTATGGTTAGGAAACTTAACCATCTTTCATTAATGAGCTAGTCAAGTAGAGGCATACTAGTGACATTATGTTTGACTATGTATTCACACATGTATCATGTTTCCGGTTAATACAATTCTAGCATGAATAATAAACATTTATCATGATATAAGGAAATAAATAATAACTTTATTATTGCCTCTAGGGCATACTTCCTTCAGTCTCCCACTTGCCCTAGAGTCAATAATCTAGATTACACAGTAATGATTCTAACACCCATGGAGCCTTGGTGATGATCATGTTTTGCTCGTGGAAGAGGCTTAGTCAACGGGTCTGCAACATTTAGATCCGTATGTATCTTGCAAATCTCTATGTCTCCCACCTTGACTTGGTCCCGGATGGAATTGAAGCGTCTCGTGATGTGCTTGGTCCTCTTGTGAAATCTGGATTCCTTTGCCAAGGCAATTGCACCAGTATTGTCACAGAAGATCTTCATTGGTCCCGATGCACTAGGTATGACACCTAGATCGGAAATGAACTCCTTAATTCAGACTCCTTCATTTGCTGCTTCCGAAGCAGCTATGTACTCCACTTCGCATGTAGATCCCTCCATGATGCTTTGTTTAGAACTGCACCAACTGACAGCTCCACCGTTTAATATAAACACGTGTCCGGTTTGCGATTTAGAATCGTCCAGATCAGTGCCAAAGCTTGCATCGACATAACCATTTACGACTAGCTCTTTGTCACCTCCATAAACGAGAAACATATCCTTAGTCCTTTTCAGGTATTTCAAGATGTTCTTGACCGATGTCCAGTGATCCACTCCTGGATTACTTTGGTACCTCCCTACTAAACCTATTGCTAAGCATACATCAGGTCTGGTACACATCATTGCATACATGATAGAGCCTATGGCTAAAGCATAGGGAACATCTTTCATTTTCTCTCTATCTTCTGATGTGGTCGGGCATTGAGTCTGACTCAAATTCACACCTTGTAATACAGGCAAGACCCCTCTCTTTGCCTGATCCATTTTGAACTTTTTCAAAACTTTATCAAGGTATGTGCTTTGTGAAAGTTCAATTAAGCGTCTTGATCTATCTCTATAGATCTTGATGCCTAATATGTAAGCAGCTTCACCGAGGTCTTTCATCGAAAAACTTTTATTCAAGTATCCCTTTATGCTATCCAGAAATTCTATATCATTTCCAATTAACAATATGTCGTCTACATATAATATCAGAAATGCTACAGAGCTCCCACTCACTTTCTTGTAAATACAGGCTTCTCCAAAAGTCTGTATAAAACCATATGCTTTGATCACACTATCAAAGCGTTTTTCCAACTCTGAGAGGCTTGCACCAGTCCATAAATGAATCGCTAGAGCTTGCACACTTTGTTAGCACCTTTTGGATCGACAAAACCTTCCGATTGCAGCATATACAACTCTTCTTCCAGAAATCCATTCAGGAATGCAATTTTGACATCCATTTGCCATATTTCATAATCATAAAATGCGGCAATTGCTAACATGATTCGGACAGACTTAAGCATCGCTACGGGTGAGAAAGTCTCATCGTAGTCAACTCCTTGAACTTGTCGAAAACCTTTTGCAACAAGTCAAGCTTTGTAGTCAGTTCCATTACCATCAGCGTCAGTCTTCTTCTTGAAGATCCATTTATTCTCGATGGCTTGCCGATCATCGGGAAAGTCAACCAAAGTCCATACTTTGTTCTCATACATGGATCCCATCTCAGATTTCATGGCCTCAAGCCATTTTGCGGAATCTGGGCTCATTATCGCTTCCTCATAGTTCGTAGGTTCGCCATGGTCAAGTAACATGACTTTCAGAATAGGATTACCATATGATAGAGGCGAGGGTCCCGATCTTTCGATGAGATGATAACTATCGATTTGGTGGAGACGACATTGACGATCCGACTACAAACGTGCACGACGTTGCGCCTTAGCAATCGCTAAACCAATCTCCTGAGGTTACTGACAATGCTGGAAGCACGGTCAGCCTGACCACGAAGGTCTATTCCTGCAAGCAATCGAAGAACGACCAAGAATATGATAAAGCAATCTGAATATTGCACATATATATAAAGTATTGATAATGGTGGGGATCCGGAAGCGGTCTTGGTCTGGTCGTTGGACACAAACGAAGTACACGAAGTTGCAATGGCTAACTTTTAACTAAACAAATCCCAAGGAAAAGCTACTAGATGGATCTACTTATATAGGAGCAAGGGGTGGCGGCCAAGGAGCTGGGAGGACGTCCCAAGGCAGCCTAAAACTAAATCTAGGTCGTACAAGGCCAATGGGCCCAAGTGGAGGTGATGTAACACCTTTGGACTTGTAGTTTGACTCGGATTCTGTTGTAGCATCAGATTGTTTCGTCCACAACTCAACGCTCCGGACGAATTTGAAGGTGATTCCAATTGGGTTGGAAAGTGCACGAAATCTAGTTTCCAACAAAAAAAGAATCATCCAATTCGGAGTCCGTATGAAAAACTTGTGTGTGTTTTGAGTCAGGTATGTCTGTGCAGTCCGAATCTGAATCCAGAACGTGAGAGACTTGGACTCTATCTTCTCTTGGGCCAAAAGTGACGTGAGAGAACTTTTTGGACAGCAAATAAACATCTCTTTCTTACTTATCTTCATATGTGGATTGTACAAATGTCCCATACACCTGCAATTAGACAAAACACAAGTGTGTGAAGTATTTTTGTTCTGGATAACATAAATAGATTATTGAATAGTTTGCACTAGAAATCACCTGACAAATATGCATATATACAATATTTTTGGTCATATCCAAGGTAGTCATGTCCTCATCATCCTCCCCTTCTTGAAAATAAAGCCGTCCTCGGCGTTGCTTAATCTGAAATGTGGCTAACAAAAGAGACAAGGTGTACATGTTGTATATGTATATGTCATCCATTTTTACTTCCCTTGATTTTTGCATATATGACACATGAATAGATGAGTAACTTGCATAGTTCATAAAATCTAAAGCCAAAAAATTAGCACAAGAAGTAGAAGGCATGAAAATATTGCAACTCAGTTTGCACATATAAGTGAAGCTCTTATTCATTTCAAAAGATTGACAATGTTCATCATTAAACCATCCCAACATTGGTGAATAAACCTTATTTGCATCAAATTTACATGCTACAACATGCTTAAATAAGCAAACATGCAATAAGTCATTCAACACAGAATCATCACCAAGATTAGAGGTCATATCAAAATGATTAAACATTGGTTCTTTTGCATCAATAGTTAATTCAATGGGTGCACTCAAACTTGTTGGTATTTCAGTTGTTTGATCACATGGAAAAGTCAAATTATCAACGTAGTCCTCTAAAATAGGTGGTGTGATCAAAGTAGTGGGTAGCTCATCAGATGGTGCATTCAAATTGACAAGACATTCATCATTCTCATGTAGAGATGGAAGATCAGTACCTTTGTCATTACCTCTTATGATCAACTCAGATGATGTAGCCACTCTCGGGGGCGATGTGTCACATGGTGGAGGTGATGTAGTCCTGACAACAACGGATGTGGTTGTCATAGTATGCCTAGTAGTTGAAGGAACAATCATATCAACTCTTGGAATGTGCACCGTGCGCTTGTTCTCCTCGTGGCCAACACGTCGTTTTATTTCCTGTTCAGCTTTGCAAGCAAGATGAAACAAATGGTCCATAGGATAACACTCTTCATGAATTAGTATCTCTTGAATATCACGGTTTAATCCTCCCCAAAATCTATCCATAAAATCATCTTCACTTTCTTCTAAAGACGAATGCAACAAGGTAGTTTGTAAATCATCATAATATTTTGTTACAGTTTCACTACCTTGTTTTAAGTGTTGCAACTTCTTAATCATGTCACGAGTATAATAAGCAGCGACGAAAGTATGTCGCATGGCAAGTTTCAAATCATCCCAAGTAGTAGGTATATAATCAGGGTGTAACCGACAATATTCTCTCCACCAAACCAAAGCATAACCAGTGAAAGAACCAACCGCAACCTTAACCTTTTTATGTTCATCGAAATTATGGGAAGCAAATATATTTTTTATGTCGAACTCCCATTCAATATATAAAGCAGGTTTAAAACGGCCATTAAATGGTGGTATAGATACATTAACCTGATCATGTGCATTTGGATGTTTGTGCACCTCTCGTGACGGTTGTGGTATTTGCAAAGGTGGTGGCACGTCTCCCGCGATCGACAAAGCCCATGAATTGACTCTGGATCCTGTCATGATTAGTAGAACAAGAAACAAAACCCAAAAATAATGTTCCTATAACTACTAGGATGTGGTGGTAAAACGCTCATAGTAAAGCAAATATCAATGTCTTACAAGTTCTTACCATGCAGCAGGCGGTGATCGGCAACCAGCGGTGTCAAGTAACTCCGAATATTGAGTAAAGCTATTGCTAGGGGAGCGTACGTATACACGGTGTAGAAATATGTGGAGCTGGGTTGGCTATATATGGTAGCAAAAGATTAGCAATAATCAATTCAAAGATGCAATGTTGAATAAACGCTCAACGACGGTACTGTGCTGGTCCTAGGCTAGACCGGACTAGAGACGCGAGCCTAGAACACTAATGAGGTCACGTCGTAGCACAACTAGCATCAATGAAGGATACTAAGTAGCTCTGGACAGCAAGATATAAGTGAAGATCACAACGGCAGTAAAGATAATGAGGTGAAACGACAGCCAAGCAGGATATATCAACAACTTTGTCTCCAACTTTCCTCTGAAAAAGTTTGTCCCGATTTTTTTGTTTTTTTTTCTTCTCTTTTTTTTTCCTCACACTTTTTTTTCTTTCTCTCCTTTTTTTCTCTCTAATTTTTTTTCTCTTTTTTTTCTCGTTTTTTTCTCTCTTTTTTTCTCCCTCTTTCCAAAACAAACTAGATAAGATGCAGATTGGATCAAGTGAAGATGTGAACGATCTCAACTATTATTATGACAATGAATGGTGGGTAGCACGTGGTGGAAATTGATGGATGGGTGGTGGACAGCGGAAGAGATAATGATGCAGCGGTGGCGTGACTAATGTGAACAGAACTCGAAACTCTAAACGAACTAGACACTAAGACCAGCAACTCGACACGACGATGCAACCGATAATTCAACTATGCAAGCAATGAAAAGAAAATTGCAAAGGCTCAGACTGGCTTGGACCAAGGATGAATAGATCTAACTCTTTTTTGTGGCTTTTTCTTGGACAATAGGTAAGAAAATAAATCTAATCTAGGAAAACTGGAAATTCTCACCGAGCAACCTGAAAACTGATACCACTTGATAGAGGCGAGGGTCCCGATCTTTCGATGAGATGATAACTATCGATTTGGTGGAGACGACTTTGATGATCCGACTACAAACGAGCACGACGTTGCGCCTTAGCAATCACTAAACCAATCTCCTGAGGTTACTGACGATGCCGGAAGCACGGTCAGCCTGACCACGAAGGTCTATTCCTGCAAGCAATCGAAGAACAAGCAAGAATATGATAAAGCAATCTGAATATTGCGAATATAGATGAAGTGTTGATAAAGGTGGGGATCCGTAAGCGGTCTTGGTCTGGTCGTTGGACACAAACAAAGTACACGAAGTTGCAATGGCTAACTTTTAACTAAACAAATCCCAAGGAAAAGCTACTAGATGGATCTACTTATATAGGAGCAAGGGGTGGCGGCCAAGGAGGTGGGAGGACGTCCCAAGGCAGCCTAAAACTAAATCTAGGTCGTACAAGGCCAATGGGCCCAAGTGGAGGTGATGTAACACCTTTGGACTTGTAGTTTGACTCGGATTCTACTGCAGCATCAGATTGTTTCGTCCACAACTCAACGCTCCGGACGAATTTGAAGGTGATTCCAATTGGGTTGGAAAGTGCACGAAATCTAGTTTCCAACAAAAAAAGAATCACCCAATTCGGAGTCCGTATGAAAAACTTGTGTGCGTTTTGAGTCAGGTGTGTCTGTGCAGTCCGAATCTGAATCCAGAACGTGAGAGACTTGGACTCTATCTTCTCTTGGGCCAAAAGTGACGTGAGAGAAATTTTTGGACAGCAAATAAACATCTCTTTCTTCCTTATCTTCATATGTGGATTGTACAAATGTCCCATACACCTGCAATTAGACAAAACACAAAAGTGTGTGAAGTATTTTTGTTCTGGATAACATAAATAGATTATTGAATAGTTTGCACTAGAAATCACCTGACAAATATGCATATATGCAATATTTTTGGTCATATCCAAGGTAGTCATGTCCTCATCATCCTCCCCTTCTTGAAAATAAAGCCGTCCTCGTCGTTGCTTAATCTGAAATGTGGCTAACAAAAGAGACAAGGTGTACATGTTGTATATGTATATGTCATCCATTTTTACTTCCCTTGATTTTTGCATATATGACACATGAATAGATGAGTAACTTGCATAGTTCATAAAATCTAAAGCCAAAAAATTAGCACAAGAAGTAGAAGGCATGAAAATATTGCAACTCAGTTTGCACATATAAGTGAAGCTCTTATTCATTTCAAAAGATTGACAATGTTCATCATTAAACCATCCCAACATTGGTGAATAAACCTTACTTGCATCAAATTTACATGCTACAACATGCTTAAATAAGCAAACATGCAATAAGTCATTCAACACAGAATCATCACCAAGATTAGAGGTCATATCAAAATGATTAAACATTGGTTCTTCTGCATCAATAGTTAATTCAATGGGTGCACTCAAAATTGTTGGTATTTCAGTTGTTTGATCACATGGCAAAGTCAAATTATCAACGTAGTCCTCTAAAATAGGTGGTGTGATCAAAGTAGTGGGTAGCTCATCAGATGGTGCACTCAAATTGACAAGGCATTCATCATTCTCATGTTGAGATGGAAGATCAGTACCTTTGTCATTACCTCTTATGATCAACTCAGATGATGTAGCCACTCCCGGGGGCGATGTGTCACTTGGTGGAGGTGATGTAGTCCTGACAACAACGGATGTGGTTGTCATAGTATACCTAGTAGTTGAAGGAACAATCATATCAACTCTTGGAATGTGCACCGTGCGCTTGTTCTCCTCGTGGCCAACACGTCGTTTTATTTCCTGTTCAGCTTTGCAAGCAAGATGAAACAAATGGTCCATAGGATAACACTCTTCATGAATTAGTATCTCTTGAATATCACGGTTTAATCCTCCCCAAAATCTATCCATAAAATCATCTTCACTTTCTTCTAAAGAGGAATGCAACAAGGTAGTTTGTAAATCATCATAATATTTTGTTACAGTTTCACTACCTTGTTTTAAGTGTTGCAACTTCTTAATCATGTCACGAGTATAATAAGCAGGGACGAAAGTATGTCGCATGGCAAGTTTCAAATCATCCCAAGTAGTAGGTATATAATCAGGGTGTAACCGACAATATTCACTCCACCAAACCAAAGCATAACCAGTGAAAGAACCAACCGCAACCTTAACCTTTTTATGTTCATTGAAATTATGGGAAGCAAATATATTTTTTATGTCGAACTCCCATTCAATATATAAAGCAGGTTTAAAACGGCCATTAAATGGTGGTATAGATACATTAACCTGATCATGTGCATTTGGATGTTTGTGCACCTCTCGTGACGGTTGTGGTATTTGCAAAGGTGATGGCACGTCTCCCGCGATCGACAAAGCCCATGAATTGACTCTGGATCCTGTCATGATTAGTAGAACAAGAAACAAAACCCAAAAATAATGTTCCTATAACTACTAGGATGTGGTGGTAAAACGCTCACAGTAAAGCAAATATCAATGTCTTACAAGTTCTTACCATGCAGCAGGCGGTGACAGGCAACCAGCGGTGTCAAGTAACTCTGAAGACTGTGTAAAGCGATTGCCAGGGGAACGTACGTATACACGGTGTAGAAATATGTGGAGCTGGGTTGGCTATATATGGTAGCAAAAGATTAGCAATAATCAATTCAAAGATGCAATGTTGAATAAACGCTCAACGACGGTACTGTGCTGGTCCTAGGCTAGACCAGACTAGAGACGCGAGCCTAGAACACTAATAAGATCACGGCGTAGCACAACTAGCATCAATGAAGGATACTAAGTAGCTCTTGACAGCAAGATATAAGTGAAGATCACAACGGCAGTGAAGATAATGATGAAAAACAACTGCCAAGCAGGATATACAACAACTCTCTCTCCAACTTTCTTCTTGAAAAGTTTGAGACAATTTTCTGATAAATTCTTTCAAAGAATGCTACTAACTCAAGCTTTCCAATGCAAAAAGAATCACTCAATTCCGAGTTGATATGAGGAGTCAAAGAATTCTAAAACTGGCCTGAAAATTGGAACAAGCTGTGTTCACGAACTTCGGAGGGCAAAAAGACCTATTTAGAAGCGGATTTTGAGGTGTCAAATATTGAACTTGCTTCTGCAACTATTTAGATGCGGCTCGTCGCTATCTTCAATTTGAGTACTCACGGAGCCAAAACGGACTTCGTATGAGGAAGATACACCTGTTTTACTGAACAGTGCGCAAAACAGATTCCAATCCGAATTCAGGTACGAGATTGATTCTAGATAGATTCAATTTTTTTTTTCTCTTCTCTCTTTTTTTTCTCACACTTTTTCTTTTTCTTTTTTTTTCTGTGACTTTTTTTTTCTCTTTCTTTTTTTTTCTTTTTTTTTCTCTATCTTTTTTTTTCTCCCTCTTTCCAAGACAAACTAGATAAGATGCAGATTGGATCAGGCGAAGATGTGAATGACCTCAACTATGATTATGACAACGAACAATGCGTAACACATGGTGGAAATTGATGGATGGGTGGTGGACAGCAGAAGGGATAATGATGCAGCGGACGCGTGACTAATGTGAACAGAACTCGAAACTCTAAAGGAACTAGACACTAAGACCAGCAACTCGACACGGCGATGCAACCGATAATTCAATAATGCAAACAATGAAAAGAAAATTGCAAAGGCTCAGTTTGGCGAGGGTCCCGATCTTTCGATGAGATGATAACTATCGATTTGGTGGATACAACATTGACGATCCGACTACAAACGTGCACGATGTTGCGCCTTAGCAATCGCTAAACCAATCTCCTGATGTTACTGACAATGCTGGAAGCACGGTCAGCCTGACCACGAAGGTCTATTCCTGCAAGCAATCGAAGAACGACCAAGAATATGATAAAGCAATCTGAATATTGCACATATATATGAAGTATTGATAATGGTGGGGATCCGGAAGCGGTCTTGGTCTGGTCGTTGGACACAAACGAAGTACACGAAGTTGCAATGGCTAACTTTTAACTAAACAAATCCCAAGGAAAAGCTACTAGATGGATCTACTTATATAGGAGCAAGGGGTGGCGGCCAAGGAGGTGGGAGGACGTCCCAAGGCAGCCTAAAACTAAATCTAGGTCGTACAAGGCCAATGGGCCCAAGTGAAGGTGATGTAACACCTTTGGACTTGTAGTTTGACTCGGATTCTGCTGTAGCATCAGATTGTTTCGTCCACAACTCAACGCTCCGGGCGAATTTTAAGGTGATTCCAATTGGGTTGGAAAGTGCACGAAATCTAGTTTCCAACAAAAAAGAATCATCCAATTCGGAGTCCGTATGAAAAACTTGTGTGCGTTTTGAGTCAGGTATGTCTGTGCAGTCCGAATCTGAATCCAGAACGTGAGAGACTTGGACTCTATCTTCTCTTGGGCCAAAAGTGACGTGAGAGAACTTTTTGGACAGCAAATAAACATCTCTTTCTTACTTATCTTCATATGTGGATTGTACAAATGTCCCATACACCTGCAATTAGACAAAACACAAAAGTGTGTGAAGTATTTTTGTTCTGGATAACATAAATAGATTATTGAATAGTTTGCACTAGAAATCACCTGACAAATATGCATATATGCAATATTTTTGGTCATATCCAAGGTAGTCATGTCCTCATCACCATACCACTCTAGAGCGGATCTTACTCTGGATGACCTACGAGGTTCTGTAGTAACTTCATCTAAAGTTTCATGATCAATATCATTAGCTTTCTCACTAATTCATGTAGTTGTCACAGGAACCAGTTTCTGTGATGAACTACTTTCCTATAAGGGAGCAGGTACAGTTACCTCATCAAGGTCTATTTTCCTCCCAGTCACTTCTTTCGAGAGAAACTCTTTTTCTAGAGAGAATCCGAAATTAGCAACAAAAATCTTGCCTTCAGATCTGTGATAGAAGGTGTACCCAATAGTCTCTTTTGGGTAACCTATGAAGAAACATTTCTCCGATTTGGGTTTAAGCTTATTTGGTTGAAGTTTCTTCACATAAGCATCGCAGCCCCAAAAACATTAAGAAACGACAACTTTGGTTTCTTGCCAAACCACAGTTCATAAGGCGTCGTCTCAACAAATTTTGATGGTGCCCTATTTAACGTGAATGCAGCTGTCTCTAAAGCATAACCCCAAAATGATAGCGGTAAATTAGTAAGAGACATCATAGATCGCACCATAACTAGTAAAGTATGATTATGACGTTGGGACACACCATTTCGTTGTGGTGTTCCGGGTGGCGTGAGTTGAGAAACTATTCCGCATTGTTTCAAATGTAAACCAAACTCGTAACTCAAATATTCTCCTCCACGATCAGATCGTAAAAACTTTATTTTCTTGTTACGATGATTTTCCACTTCACTCAGAAATTCTTTGAACTCTTCAAATGTTTCAGACTTGTGTTTCATTAAGTAGATATACCCACGAGCGGGTCGGTCCGAACTGATTTTTTTAATAAATAATTCCACGAAAACTTAAGTAAATCCTAGAAACTAAAATAAAAATCTAAAAATGCCAAAACAAAATTTCACCGTCTAAATAAAATATTTAGAACGAGATGAACATTTCCTTGGCCCTAAAATGCAATTTTGAGAATGTGCAATTTTTCTAATTCAAAATATAACTGCAATAAAACCAAATAAAATAAATAAAATGATTTCAACATTTTTCCTCTAATATTTCATTTATTTTGGAGAAATCATTTTATCCCCTCTCATATATTTTTATTTTTGAAATATTAGGAAGAAAAATAATCAAAACCATTTGATCCTCATTTCAAATTTTGAGAAAAACTCAAATATGAAAATAATGAAAGCCCCAACTCTCTCCGCTGGTCCTTGAGTTGCTTAGAATTTCTAGGATAAAGCCAAAATGCAAATAAAATATGATATGCAATGAGGATCTAATATATAACATTCCAAATTGAAAATTTGGGATTTTACAAACCTACCCCCCTTAAGATGAATCTCGCCCTCGAGATTCGGTTTGGCTAGAAAATAGGTGAGGGTGGTCCTTCCGTAGGTCTTCTTCTCGCTCCCAGTTGGCTTCATCTTCGGTATGGTGGCTCCACTGAACTTTGCAGAACTTGATAACCTTGTTGCGTGTGACTCGGCTGGCAAACTCGAGAATCTTCACTGGTCTCTCCTCATAGATCAAATCGCTATCCAACTGAATCGCTTCCAGTGGCACTGTATCTCTCAGAGGGATATCGGCCATCTCTGTGTGGCACTTGTTCAACTGGGAAACGTGGAACACATCATGAACTCCTGACAATCCTTTGGGTAATTCCAACTTGTAGGCAACTTCTCCCATACGGTCCAAAACTTTGTATGGTCCCACAAAACGTGGTGCTAACTTTCCCTTAACTCCAAAAAGTTTAACTCCTCGAAGCGGGGACACATGAAGATAAACTCTGTCTCCGACTTCGTAAACTGTCTCCTTGTGTTTAGAATCCACATAGCTCTTTTGCCTGGACTAGGCTACCTTGAGCCTATCGCGAATCAGCTTAACCTTCTCTTCGGACTCTTTAATCAAATCTGGTCCAAACAACTATCGGTCTCCAACTTCGTCCCACAACAACGGTGTCCTGCACCTCCTTCCGTACAAAGCTTTGAAAGGGGCCATCTTCAAAATGGATTGATAACTGTTGTTGTAGGAGAACTCTGCATAAGGCAAATTGCGTCCCAACTAGATCCATAATCTAGCGCACAAGCTTTCAACATGTCCTCAAGAATCTGATTGACTCTCTCGGTTTGTCCATCTGTCTGTGGATGAAAGGCTGTACTGAACTCTAGCCTGGTACCCAAAGTTTCGTGCAACTGATTCTAGAACTTTGAGGTAAACTGGGTTCCTCTATCTGATAATATGGTCCTCGGAACTCAATGTAGACATATGATCCTGGTCATGTATATCTTTGCCAACTTAGCACAGGTATAAGTGGTCTTCACTTGGATGAAATGAGCTACCTTCGTCAAACGATCGACTACAACCCATATAAAGTCATAGCTTGAACGAGTCCTGGGTAATCCCATGATAAAATCCATGCCTAGCTTATCCCACTTCCATTCGGGTATCGCAAATGGCTGTAGCAATCCTGCTGCCTTCTGATGCTCTGCCTTCACTCTCTAACATACATCACAAACTGCTACATACTCTACAATATCCTTATTCATTCCGGTGCACCAAAAACTATCCTTCAAATCCACATACATCTTGGTATTTCCTGGGTGAATCGAATACGGTGAATCATGGGCCTCTTGTAGAATCAACTTCCTGATCTCCAGATCATTAGGCACATATACGCGGTCCTCAAACCATAAGGTATCATGCTCATCCTCACGAAATCCCTTAGTTTTTCCTTTGCCCATCTTTTCCTTTATCTCGGCAATCTCCTTGTTTGTCTTCTGACCTTCTCTGATCTTATCCATCAAAGTAGACTGAATCTCCAATGCTACTACATAGCCTCTCGGAACTATCTCCAAACATAGCTCGCTAAGATCCTCAGCTAACTCCTTGGGTAACTCTCTGGTCAAGAGGGTGTTGACATGTCTTTTGCGGCTCAACGCATCGGCTACGACGTTAGCCTTTCCTGGATGATAATGCAACCTCATATCATAATCATTAATGAGCTCCAACCATCTCCTTTGCCTGAGATTTAACTCCTTCTGCATGAAGATATACTTCAAACTCTTGTGATCCGTATACACCTCACAGTGGTTTTCGATAAGAAAATGTTCCATGTCTTTAACGCATGCACTACTGCTGCTAACTCCAAATCGTGGGTAGCATAATTCAACTCATGGGGTTTAAGCTGTCGTTAGGCGTAAGAAACAACTCTTCCTTCCTGCATAAGCACTGCTCCAAGTCCTCGACGAGAAGCGTTGCAATATACTTCATAATCCTTGCGCTGATCTGGCAGAATCAACACTGGTGATGTAATCAAACGTTTCTTCAACTCCTGAAAACTGGCCTCACATTCCTTAGTCCATTTGAATTTGGTGTCCTTCATCAACAACTCTGTCATGGGCTTTGCAATCTTCGAGAAATTCTCAATGAACCTCCGGTAGTATCCTGCGAGTCCAAGAAAACTCCGGATCTCTCCAACTAACGTGGGTGCTTCCCGATTTGTCACAGTGACAACTTTGGTGGGGTCTACTGCTATTCCTTCTCCGAATATAATGTGTCCGAGGAATCCAACTTCCTTCAACCAAAACTCACACTTACTGAATTTGGCATATAACTGATGTTCTCTGAGCTTCCCAAGTAACAAACGCAAATGCTCTTTATGCTCCTCTTCATTCTTCGAGTAGACCAATATATCATCAACGAACACCACGACGAACTTATCCAGAAACTCCATAAACACCTTGTTCATCATGTTCATGAAGTAAGCAGGTGTGTTAGTCATACCAAAGGACATAACGGTATACTCATATAGCCCGTACCTGGTGGTAAAAGCTGTCTTAGGTATATCCTGCTCTCAAATCTTCAGCTGGTGGTATCTTGATCGCAGATCGATCTTGGAAAATACTTTAGCTCCTTGCAACTGGTCAAACAAATCATTGATCATCGGCAGTCGGTACTTCTTCTTGATTGTCACTTCATTCAACCCTAGATAATCAACAACCATTCTCAACGATCCATCCTTCTTTTCTACGAGAAGCACGGGTGATCCCCAGGATGACAAACTTAGGCGAATATAGCCTTTATCCAGTAACTCCTT
This sequence comes from Triticum aestivum, assembly GCF_018294505.1. Lineage (NCBI taxonomy): Eukaryota > Viridiplantae > Streptophyta > Magnoliopsida > Poales > Poaceae > Triticum > Triticum aestivum. The sequence goes on along the minus strand of NC_057798.1, from coordinate 359,180,782 downwards.
AATCTGCTTCTTAATTTCCTCCAAATCCTTTGTGGGCATCCTGTACGGTCTCTTAGATATTGGCCCTGTGCCAGGCAAAAGCTCAATCAAAAATTCAATGTCTCTATCCGGTGGCATGCCTGGCAACTCTTATGGAAATACATCAGGGAAATCCTTCACCACTGGTACTTCCTCCTGTACAACTCCTGATAAGGAATTCACTTGAGTCCTCTTCGGCTCATGCCGGGATACATATTTAATCCTTCTTCCTACTAGGGTAGTGAGCAAAATCGACTTACTAGCGCAATCTATGTTTCCTCCATACATCAATAGCCAGTCCATACCCAGAATCACATCCAAAGCTTGTGACTCCAAAATTATCAGGCCTGAGGGGAAAACATGCCTCCCTAAGGTCAATGGCATCTGAAAACATCCTTGGCTTGCCATATACTCCGCTCTTGTTGAGCTTACTAACATAGCTGTTCTAAGAACTTTGGTGGGCAGTTTATATTTATCCACAAATCCCCTTGATATGTATGAATGTGATGCACCAGTATCAAAAAGAACGATTGCAGTAAATGACTTAACCAAAAACTTACCTATTACTGCATCTGGCTGGGCTTCAATCTCCTCCGCGTTAACGTGGTTCACCTGTCCCCTATTGAAAGGGTTCGGCTTCTTCCCAAAGCTTCCATTGCCATTTCCATTCTTAGCTTCAGGACATTCATTGGCATAATTTCCAGTCTTCTGGCACTTGTAGCAAGTGACGTGGCTCTAATCCTTCTTGGCTGGGGTTGCTGGGATGGAACGGTTCTGGCCATTGCTTCCTCCATTACCATTCCCATTCCTGGGGCCACTATGGTTGTGCGAACTCCCTCCATTATGGTTGTGGCCTCCATGGTTATGCTGAAAAGCTCCTCCCGAGTTCGGGGGTAAAACGGGGCTTCTGATGAGCTCCAGAATTGTACTTCCCTTGTCCATACTTCCTCTTGCGGTTGTCAATCTGCTGCTGCTTCCCTTCAATCATGAGAGTTCGATCTACCAACTCCTGGAAGTTGTTGAAGGTGGCTACCATCAACTGCATGCTCATCTCATCATTCAGTCCTTCCAGAAACTTCTCCTGTTTAGCCGCATTTGTAGCAACGTCATCTGGGGCATAACGTGCTAATTTACTAAAATCATCCACATACTGGCCAACAATATGTCCTCCTTAGCGTAAGTTGCAAAACTCATGCTTCTTCATGGCCATAGCTCCTGCTGAAACATGGGCAGTATGGAAAGACTGCTAAAACTGGTCCCATGTGACAGTGTCGATGGGTAAGTGGCTGTGAAATTCTCACACCATGATGTTGTGGGTCCATCAAGCTGATGTGCGGCAAAATGCACTCTCTCCGCATCTATGCATCCTGCAGTGGTCAACTCCCTTCCAATCTTGCGGAGCCAATCATCTGCAACTATCGGCTCGGTGCTACTAGAGAACACCGGCGGATTAAACCTCAAGAAACGGGCTAAGTGATCAACAGGTGGTGGTGGTGGTGGGTTATTGTTGTTGTTGTTGTTCCCCTGATTCTGATTCTGAACTAGTATCTACATCAATGCCTTCTGCTGCTGGATCAACTGAGTGAGCTTTGGTGGGAATGCAAATCCATTGTCGCGTCTCGGAGGCATCTGAGGGTTTAGAAAGGATGAGAATACATAATAGAAATGAGGTCTGGAGGGAAAAAACTACCCATATGCACATGAGACAAACACAATCAATATCACTTCAATCAACTCAAACAAGGGCATACATCGGTCTAACTATCATTACAAAAGTGCTCGAACTATGCTATATACATGGGGGAATACTGCTACTGTTATGGTGGTCGACTAGAAAAATTGATCGGTCGAAGATTCCATGATATCTGCTCCAGCTTCATCAACATAGTCATCATCACTATCGTCAGGGTCTGAGTCGGTGTCGTCGATGATGATGTAGTTCTCCGGGCAAGTGGAATCATTGTCTTCTCCTCCTGGCATAGAGTATACCATGAATACTTTTAGCTTCTTCTTCAGGTCATCATTCTTCTCCATAAGTGTTGTCATTTCCTCCTCATATCCATCGCGTGTAGTCTTGAGTTATTCTTCCAGTTATGTGATCCTGGTCAAAGCCTTCTTCAGATCTATCATGCCTGCACACATCTGGTTCTCCTGGCCAAATGTGTTGGTTTAATTCCTGGATGAAAGCTGCAATAGATATGTCCTTCCTGGTGCTGATCATCTCCCACTGCTCATCTCGGCGCCCACATATCTGGTAGAGAGTATCCTTGATATCCTTGTGGTAAACTTCAACAATGCGTCCCATGGTGATGTGGGCTTCCATGCTCTTTCCTAGACTCCGGGTTGGTGCATCAAAGGAAAACTCTATGGGCTCAGTGACGAGCATGAACGTCCTTCCTGGAACTTGACCTCGAATCATCCAACGCTCCTCTTCTAGCAAAGTGGCGATGTAGGTCGCTGTCGTGGAATTAACACGTCAGATGTCCTCATGAAAGGACTTAGTCGTAGAGCCATCGGGACGGGTTAGCTTGAAGGGGTTAAATCGGACAAGAGACATGGTAGTTTTTATACTAGTTCGGCCCCTTTGATGAAGGTAAAGGCCTACGTCTAGTTGTGATGGGATTGATTGGGTTTTGATGACCAGGGAGCAAATATGCTTTGCCTGGGTCTCGAGTTGTTGTTGCCTATCCCTGAACCGCTGCCAGGTCGTCCCTTTATATACATAGGTTGACGCCCGGCCGGTCTACAGAGTCCCGAGGCCGACTCATACAAGTGTCCGGCTCGGTCTCTCCTTTCCTAACTTACAATACAAGTTACATAACCATGACGGTTTACCACTATCGGCCCTAATCCGCCTTTGGGCTCCGGGCCTCTAAGCTTCATTAGTAAAACGCCATCTTCTGGATCTTCGTGGGCTTCAATATAGTTGAGGGTGAACCAGGCCCTCCTGGCTGGTTTATGCTCAGCAGTTATATCCCCAACATTAGGCCCCATATTGATTTTAACATGTTCATGTCAATCTTCAATACTTAAAGAAATTCTGTGAACATCACCTTATATTCTCGTAAACCGCCATGATGTCTTCTCTTGTAAACTTTGTTAAACCGCCGTGATGTCATCCTCTGGACACAGCAATGGATCATCATGGCATCATCTCTGTATAAAAAGATTCCCTTCATTAATGGTATCCCGAAGATCGAGGCGACAGCCGCACCCACTTTTGCCTCTTCAGGCTCCTCAATTCTCGCGCCTGCCACTTATCCATTTGCCATATAAATAGGCTCGGGGGTCCTTTTTTACTTCCCCTTCCATGCCTCTTCTTCCTCCTCAGGACGCTCAAGCTCTGAAGCTCCGCCGCCGCCCTCAACCTTCGAGCACTGCATCAACAAAGGCCGCTGCATCAACCTGATCGTACCAGAAACCTGCGGCTCTTCTCCGCTATCCCTGCACATCTGGTAAGTTTCCTCCTCTCAACCCTAGATCTGTATTTTAGGATTTCTGCATTCATCCGTGTTCATAAGTGTTCATCTCAGTTCTTCGTATTTGCTTCTGCCATAGTTTCTTTGATCTAACTATAGAATAGATCTCGTGCGGTAGTTGCTCCGCATCCAGTTTTGGCACTAGTAGATCTTCCTTCTTTGTACAGAATCCTTAGTAGAACGTGATGAGGACATGACTACCTTGGATATGACCAAAAATATTGCATATATGCATATTTGTCAGGTGATTTCTAGTGCAAACTATTCAATAATCTATTTATGTTATCCAGAACAAAAATACTTCACACACTTTTGTGTTTTGTCTAATTGCAGGTGTATGGGACATTTGTACAATCCACATATGAAGATAAGGAAGAAAGAGATGTTTATTTGCTGTCCAAAAAGTTCTCTCACGTCACTTTTGGCCCAAGAGAAGATAGAGTCCAAGTCTCTCACGTTCTGGATTCAGATTCGGACTGCACAGACACACCTGACTCAAAACGCACACAAGTTTTTCATACGGACTCCGAATTGGGTGATTCTTTTTTTGTTGGAAACTAGATTTCGTGCACTTTCCAACCCAATTGGAATCACCTTCAAATTCGTCTGGAGCGTTGAGTTGTGGACGAAACAATCTGATGCTGCAGCAGAATCCGAGTCAAACTACAAGTCCAAAGGTGTTACATCACCTCCACTTGGGCCCATTGGCCTTGTACGACCTAGATTTAGTTTTAGGCTGCCTTGGGACGTCCTCCCACCTCCTTGGCCGCCACCCCTTGCTCCTATATAAGTAGATCCATCTAGTAGCTTTTCCTTGGGATTTGTTTAGTTAAAAGTTAGCCATTGCAACTTCGTGTACTTCGTTTGTGTCCAACGACCAGACCAAGACCGCTTCCGGATCCCCACCATTATCAATACTTCATATATATTTGCAATATTCAGATTGCTTTATCATATTCTTGCTCGTTCTTTGATTGCTTGCAGGAATAGACCTTCATGGTCAGGCTGACCGTGCTTCCAGCATCGTCAGTAACCTCAGGAGATTGGTTTAGCGATTGCTAAGGCGCGACGTCGTGCACGTTTGTAGTCGGATCGTGAAAGTCGTCTCCACCAAATCGATAGTTATCATCTCATCGAAAGATCGGGACCCTCGTCTCTATCAAGTGGTATCAGTTTTCAGGTTGCTCGGTGAGAATTTCCAGTTTTTCCTAGATTAGATTTATTTTCTTACCTATTGTCCAAGAAAAAGCCACAAAACAAAAGTTAGATCTATTCATCCTTTGTCCTAGCCAGACTGAGCCTTTGCAATTTTCTTTTCATTGTTTGCATTATTGAATTATCGGTTGCATCGCCGTGTCAAGTTGCTGGTCTTAGTGTCTAGTTCATTTAGAGTTTCGAGTTCTGTTCACATTAGTCACGCAGCCGCTGCATCATTATCCCATCCATTGTCCACCATCCCATCCACCAATTTCCACCACGTGCTACGCACTATTTATTGTCATAATCATAGTTGAGGTCACTCACATCTTCGCCAGATCGAATCTGCATCTTATCTAGTTTGTCTTGGAAAGAGGGAGAAAAAGAAGATAAAGAAAAAAAAGAGAAAAAAGGAAAGAAAAAAAAAGAAAAAAAGGGAGAAGAAAAAGAAAAAAAAGCGTGAGAAAAAAAAGAGAGAAGAAAAAAAATTGGATCTATCTAGAATCAATCTTGTACCTGAATTCGGATTGGAATCTGTTTTGCGCACTGTTCAGTAAAACAGGCGTATCTTCCTCATACGAAGTCCGTTTTGACTCCGTGAGTACTCAAATTGAAGATAGCGACGAGCCGCATCTAAATAGTTGCAGAAGCAAGTTCAATATTTGACACCTCAAAATCGGCTTCTAAATAGGTTTTTTTTCCCTCCGAAGTTCGTGAACACAGCTTGTTCCAATTTTTCAGGCCAGTTTTAGAATTCTTTGACTCCTCATATCAACTCGGAATTGAGTGATTCTTTTTGCATTGGAAAGCTTGAGTTAGTAGCATTCTTTGAAAGAATTTATCAGAAAATGGTCTCAAACTTTTCAAGAGGAAAGTTGGAGAGAGAGTTGTTGTATATCCTGCTTGGCAGTTGTTTTTCATCATTATCTTCACTGCCGTTGTGATCTTCACTTATATCTTGCTGTCAAGAGCTACTTAGTATCCTTCATTGATGCTCGTTGTGCTACGCCGTGACCTTATTAGTGTTCTAGGCTCGCGTCTCTAGTTCGGTCTAGCCTAGGACCAGCACAGTACCGTCGTTGAGCGTTTATTCAACATTGCATCTTTGAATTGATTATTGCTAATCTTTTGCTACCATATATAGCCAACCCAGCTCCACATATTTCTACACCGTGTATACGTACACTCCCCTGGCAATCGCTTTACTCAATATTCGGAGTTACTTGACACCGCTGGTTGCCGATCACCGCCTGCTGCATGGTAAGAACTTGTAAGACATTGATATTTGCTTTACTGTGAGCGTTTTACCACCACATCCTAGTAGTTATAGGAACATTATTTTTGGGTTCTGTTTCTTGTTCTACTAATCATGACAGGATCCAGAGTCAATTCATGGGCTTTGTCGATCGCGGGAGACGTGCCACCACCTTTGCCAATACCACAACCGTCACGAGAGGTGCACAAACATCCAAATGCACATGATCAGGTTAATGTATCTATACCACCATTTAATGGCCGTTTTAAACCTTCTTTATATATTGAATGGGAGTTCGACATAAAAAATATATTTGCTTCCCATAATTTTGATGAACATAAAAAGGTTAAGGTTGTGATTGGTTCTTTCACTGGTTATGCTTTGGTTTGGTGGAGTGAATATTGTCGGTTACACCATGATTATATACCTACTACTTGGGATGATTTGAAACTTGCCATGCGACATACTTTCGTCCCTGCTTATTATACTCGTGACATGACTAAGAAGTTGCAACACTTAAAACAAGGTAGTGAAACTGTAACAAAATATTATGATGATTTACAAACTACCTTGTTGCATTCCTCTTTAGAAGAAAGTGAAGATGATTTTATGGATAGATTTTGGGGAGGATTAAACCGTGATATTCAAGAGATACTAATTCATGAAGAGTGTTATCCTATGGACCATTTGTTTCATCTTGCTTGCAAAGCTGAACAGGAAATAAAACGACGTGTTGGCCACGAGGAGAACAAGCACACGGTGCACATTCCAAGAGTTGATATGATTGTTCCTTCAACTACTAGGCATACTATGACAACCACATCCGTTGTTGTCAGGACTACATCACCTCCACCATGTGACACATCGCCCCCGAGAGTGGCTACATCATCTGAGTTGATCATAAGAGGTAATGACAAAGGTACTGATCTTCCATCTCTACATGAGAATGATGAATGCCTTGTCAATTTGAATGCACCATCTGATGAGCTACCCACTACTTTGATCACACCACCTATTTTAGAGGACTACGTTGATAATTTGACTTTGCCATGTGATCAAACAACTGAAATACCAACAATTTTGAGTGCACCCATTGAATTAACTATTGATGCAAAAGAACCAATGTTTAATCATTTTGATATGACCTGTAATCTTGGTGATGATTCTGTGTTGAATGACTTATTGCATGTTTGCTTATTTAAGCATTTTGTAGCATGTAAATTTGATGCAAGTAAGGTTTATTCACCAATGTTGGGATGGTTTAATGATGAACATTGTCAATCTTTTGAAATGAATAAGAGCTTCACTTATATGTGCAAACTGAATTGCAATATTTTCATGCCTTCTACTTCTTGTGCTAATTTTTTGGCTTTAGATTTTATGAACTATGCAAGTTACTCATCTATTCATGGGTCATATATGCAAAAATCAAGGGAAGTAAAAATGGATGACATATACATATACAACATGTACACCTTGTCTCTTTTGTTAGCCACATTTCAGATTAAGCAACGCCGAGGACGGCTTTATTTTCAAGAAGGGGAGGATGATGAGGACATGACTACCTTGGATATGACCAAAAATATTGCATATATGCATATTTGTCAGGTGATTTCTAGTGCAAACTATTCAATAATCTATTTATGTTATCCAGAACAAAAATACTTCACACACTTTTGTGTTTTGTCTAATTGCAGGTGTATGGGACATTTGTACAATCCACATATGAAGATAAGGAAGAAAGAGATGTTTATTTGCTGTCCAAAAAGTTCTCTCACGTCACTTTTGGCCCAAGAGAAAATAGAGTCCAAGTCTCTCACGTTCTGGATTCAGATTCGGACTGCACAGACACACCTGACTCAAAACGCACACAAGTTTTTCATACGGACTCCGAATTGGGTGATTCTTTTTTTGTTGGAAACTAGATTTCGTGCACTTTCCAACCCAATTGGAATCACCTTCAAATTCGTCCGGAGCGTTGAGTTGTGGACGAAACAATCTGATGCTGCAGCAGAATCCGAGTCAAACTACAAGTCCAAAGATGTTACATCACCTCCACTTGGGCCCATTGGCCTTGTACGACCTAGATTTAGTTTTAGGCTGCCTTGGGACGTCCTCCGACCTCCTTGGCCGCCACTCCTTGCTCCTATATAAGTAGATCCATCTAGTAGCTTTTCCTTGGGATTTGTTTAGTTAAAAGTTAGCCATTGCAACTTCGTGTACTTCGTTTGTGTCCAACGACCAGACCAAGACCACTTCCGGATCCCCACCATTATCAATACTTCATATATATTTGCAATATTCAGATTGCTTTATCATATTCTTGCTCGTTCTTCGATTGCTTGCAGGAATAGACCTTCGTGGTCAAGCTGACCGTGCTTCCAGCATCGTCAGTAACCTCAGGAGATTGGTTTAGCGATTGCTAAGGCGCAACGTCGTGCATGTTTGTAGTCGGATCGTGAAAGTCGTCTCCACCAAATCGATAGTTATCATCTCATCGAAAGATCGGGACCCTCGTCTCTATCAGAAGGCAAGAACTTCTATGTCCTGCTTAACGCCTTTATAGGTCGCATAATTTTTTCTTACTAAAGCATGGTAGATCCAAACTAATTTCATCCTTATGTGAAACCTGTTTCTGTCAACACTTAGTAAATTTTCATCTCTGGCTCCTCCACGTAAGGGCAGTTTAAACCTTTAGTAGTTGCTAATCTGCCATATATCATTAGCCCTCACTTAAATTGCCATCTTATCTGGAGGAGAAAACTCTGGCTTAACTCACATATATGCCTTCACCAAATTCCCCGGTTTAACACCGATTAGTACACATCAACCATCCATCGTAAAACGGCCTTTATTTTTCCTTTTACAGTTTGTTTCCAAGATGACCAAGCAATTCGCCGCTTGCAACTGGGTTCCTTCCCGGATTATGGAAACGCAGATCAATGGATACGTTGTAACCGGCGCTTTAGCCTCCAAGAATGTTATTCATTGGCGAGTTCCTGGCCCTGAGTGCCCTCCTGAGCCTCAAGATGGCGAAGTAATTGTTTTTATGCAACACTTAGACTGGGGATTCAGTCCTCCCGGATCAAAGTTCTTCCGGGATGTGCTTTCCAGCTTTCAACTCCATCCTCAGGACATTGGACCAAATTTTGTGTCCAACATATGCAATTTCCAAGTGTTCTGTGATGTTTACCTTCAAGAGGAACCAACTATTGAGTTCTTCTGGGATTTCTTCCATTTAAGCCGCCGGACTGAGTTCTCTGACGGCCCCAATACTGAATTGGTGCGGTCTCAATCCAAAAGAGAAAGGAAGTTGATTTCCCGCATGCAAAGCACCACAGCCACCCTAAAGACTGCAACCAAACCTGGTTCTACTGTAAAAATACTGCCCTTGCCAGAGAAAATCCATTGCCGGGTTACCATGCTCACAGGCTTAGCAATGGCCATCCACTGCCTCAATAGCTCACCGACGAGGAGCGACAGGCTTATGCACCTCAACTTGCCAAACTCCGGGCTCTCCTAGCCAACGGTTTGACTGGTGTTGACCTTGTTCGCTGTTGGGTTGCATGGTGTGTCCTTCCTTTAAGCCGCCGCCCCGGATTGTTGCATGAGTACATCGGAAATATCAAGGATCCTCAATGGTTTAATGAGATAGAAATGACTGATGATGAAGTCACCTAATTGGTGAAGAAGATGCTAGACGAACCAATCACCGCATGCAGCCAAACCGGCCTGGCCCCCTTTTACACTGCCAACAAACCGCCAGCGGTAAGACTTTAACCTTGTGCTTTCTTGATCCACCACCGCTTTAACATTGTTCTAATAAACCTTTGTTTAATTTTCCAGGCCAATAGCTCCTTTTGGAAAAGGAAAGCTTCAGACAAACCAACAAGGGCTCCTCGTGCTAAGAGCAAAGTTATTAAGAGAGAAGCCAAGAAGAAAACCGGCGAAACTGCTGATCCGCCCAAAGATATTGAAGATTCGGATCAACATGTAGAACTTGACTTCCTCGGCTCCTTTTTCATACACCTTATTAACAATGACTATTATCAGGATGATGCTGAAGCTAGCCATGCTGATCATGTTGAGGTAATCTCCCTTTCCTCCGGTTCAGATCATATGTCGGTTCAGAAATTTCGTCGTGCCGTTCGGAAAGTAAAATGCTCTCACCCACTTGCTCATTTGGATCCACAATTTTCTTTGAAGATACAACAACAAGAAGGTCGTCGCACAACCTGGCACAGTGGTCAATAGGTCACTTCCTCCGGTTTACCGGATACTCCACCCCGGAAGCGTCATCCGGAGGTCTCTTCTTCTTTTAATAAGCCTTGTCCCTTGGCGGGTTGCTTCCGCTACCCACTTAATCCATCTGATTCAAATTATCAGGTAACTTCTAACTCCTCAGCCACACAATTGTCTCCCCTCAAGACCATCGTTGGGTAACTGTACTGCTTTTTCAGTTTGTTTCTCCATCCATCGGTTTATCATACTAATCTTTATTTTGATATTGTAGTGCCAAGGCCCGATTGAGCAAGAAAGCCAAGACCAGCGGCCCCACTGACGGTGTTGAACCAGAGAAGACCCCAGAAAATGCTGGTGAAGATACTGATGTTGTCATGGGTGACTCTGCCCCGCAAGACCCAGCCAGTGATGCTAATCCGCCGGAGGCTGACCCGGCCACGTATGTTGATCCATCAAGTCCGCATGCTACGCCTCCAAGCTCATCTGCTGATCCGTTGAGCCCAGCTGCTAATCCGCCGAGCCCAGCCAAAGATACCGTCAATCCGCCAAGTCCGTCAAAAGGAGGCGATGAGGTAATTATCACTGGTACTGCTTATACCGCCCTAGGCAATCCAGTTGCTGTATCGAAGCATATTGCCAAGGACGAATTTGCTGCTATGGGCAAGGGGAAAGGGAAGACCGATTTGTCAAGCTATGTTAATCTTTCTGGTCAAGAGCTTCATTCCGGATTTCTGAACCGGTTGTACACAAGTCAAGATTACAAGGCCGGTTTGGTGAATCTGATGAAGGAACGCTATGAGGTAATCTTCCAAACACTTTCATCCTTATTCTGTCTATTCACTATATTGTAGCCCCCAAGGGGCGGTTTGTCTCTGGAAGACAAACCGGTACTTTATAGATAAAGAACACCTCGACTGAGTAGCCCCTAAGGGCCGGTTTAACTCTTGAAGATGAACCGGGACTTTTATATTCCATACTATATTTTGTTAACTTCCCTTGTGTGTGTATTTTCTTGATCAAACACACATTAGACCCCAAGTGCCAAGATTGAAACTTGTATTGATCTTTGGGACTTCAAACAATCAGTAGTAAAGAAGCAATCCGCATTAGCCCCCAAGTGCCAAGTGTATAACTTGTTATATGCTTGGGACTTTTGATAAAATATTTAACATGCTCCTCATCTGATTGTGACAGGCTGATATAAATCACCAAGGCTCTCAAATTGCTGATCTTCAAGAGAATATTAAGTCCCAACAAGTAGAGACTTCCAAGGCCAAGGATGAGCTTAAAACCGCTTTGGCAGCCATGGAACAACTTAAAGAAGGGTTCAAGACGGAGCGTGCCAACTGGGAGACTGAAAATAATGCATTGCTGAAGCGGGCGGAAGACACCGAGTCAGCTCTTAAACCGGTGGCGGAAGAGCTAACTGGGTTGAAGCGCCAAGTGAATGCCAGGACTTCTGCAATATTTGGTAAGTAGTCTTGCCAAGATTTCTTGAATGACCATCTTTGTAATTTTGCCGGTTTAACATCAAAATCTTAAACCGATGTAGGTGGCCGCATTGCTCATCTGGGTTCTGACATGCGGATGAAGCTGAAGGCAGCATATACGCTGATAGAACAACTGTATACCGGTGCCCAACGGGTTATCTGTGCAGCCTCATACAACAATCCGGCCCCAACATTGATCAAGGACACTCTAGCAAGGTTATCCATGACGCCGGCGCAGATAGAAGAGATGAAGCGATCCACTGCCAGGGCTGGCGCTTTGTTGGCACTTACCCGAGCCAAAGCATGGATAGCTGACATGGATCCGGTTGATATCGCCAAGGGCTTTCCTAGTGAACAAGAAAACGGGGCAGAGTTTGATAGCGAAGCCCTCAAAATTTTGACAAGGGAGATGCATCCTCTGGCGAGTCAATTGGCAGAAGAAGCTAACTTGACTGTTCACCAGTCCTTCTATGATGCCTACAACAAACGGATTGACACTGTCATGCCGGAAGTGCAAAATCTTATCCCGCCAATCTGTAAGCACACTTACGCCCCTGACGTTGATCCGTCCGAACTTATAAGTGAAGAGGCTGTCTTTCAGGCTTTAACTCGGATTGACTGGACCACCGTTGACTTCCAGCCACTGGATGGGGAGGAGGAGGCTGAACCGACGCCAGATGATCCATCAACTTCACGTCAACATGGTGATGAGGCTTGATCCGGCAATCTTGTTGATGCTTCATAAACTTTGTTCTGTGGAAAGAACAACTCCGTGTTTTGGGCCTTAAAGCGCCTTGTAATAGGCTAGTTAAAATACTTTGATCTGCTACCATCGTGCACTGGGATATACTTTGTTTGATCTGCCATGACAATTTTATTGTTGGCTTATATATCTTCATAATATTATGCAATCCCTACATCTGCATAAAAAGATCTGTCCGGGCGGTTTACCGCTGGACGGGTCATAATGCCCAAGATAAAGCCTGGCTAATAACCAAAGCGGAATAAATATGAAATAACTCATACCTGTGATATGAAATCACTTTGTAAGGGTGAAAACCCAAATCTTGAGCTGTTATAACCCTTATCCTATAATGATGTTATGAATAAGTCATGCCGGGTTACGATGAACACCAGATGATGAAACTGGCGACATATAGTCAAAGCCAGACCGGGATTTGTAAACACCGATTTGATAAGATGGTCTAACAACTTATAGTTTAAAGCCAAACCGGGTTAACAAACACCGGGTTAATATGATGACTGAAAAGCCACACCGAGTCAATGGACACTGGTTCAAGTTAAATTCATCAAAAGGTGAAAACTTGGCAAAAAAGAAAACAAGAAACCATGTAGTCAAGGCTTTTCAAGGGCTGCCAGGCCCAAATTCGAGGCTTTTCATGGGCTGCCAGGCCACTGAGTTAAACCATTTTGCAAAGCCTTTTAAGATGGGCCTCCAACTAACCAATCATCGTTTTAACTTTGACAAGTTAAGGGTCTATATAAGATTGACTTGTCAAACGTTTGGCGGGTCGTGCCAGGATTACCTGGATAGGAGTGGCTTACTTGATGAAGGCAGGTTAACCCGGGGTTTTAGGTGAATACACTAGGCTTCCAAGCCGTGGGTCGATACCCAATTACAATGGTCCTTTCAAACTCTTTGTTACTTTGCACAAAGAGCCCCCAAGTAACTTTGTGAGCTGTGCTCAATGGCTGCCTATGTTTGAGCTGTGCATAACATCCAGACTCTCTTTGGCCCCTTGGGTGTGAACCTCCCAAACTGTTTTGTGGCATGATAGCTAGTTTAACAGGTAGTACTTCGCTTTGTCAGCTGAAGCCCTCATGTAAACAAAGAGATTTGAAGAAAAAATGGCAGAGGCCCTGCTTATAGCAAGGATGCTGGTTTATTATATCGATCATAATATATACAATGTTGAAATATGTACATAAGAAAAGCCTATGGCTCAGGTGTAGTAAGGTCGAAGGAGAGCTATGTTCCACGGCCGCAGGGTCTCCTCCTCAGAACTGCATGAGTCTTCTCAAACATCAATGAGGTAGTATGATCCGTTGTGCAGATTTTTGCTGACCACAAAGGGTCCTTCCCAAGGCGGGGATAACTTGTGCATATCGGTCTGATCCTTGATGAGCCGGAGCACTAAGTCGCCTTCTTAAAAGGTTCTTGTCTTAACCCGGCAGATGTGATAACGCCGCAGGTCTTGTTGATAAACCGCCAATTGAGCCAAAGCCATGTCCCGTTTCTCATCTAACAGGTCCAGCGCCTCTTGACATGCTTGCTCATTGTCCGCTTCAACATAATTGGCAACCCGGGGCGAGTCATGACGAATATCACTTGGGAGGACGGCCTCAGCCCCATAAACCATGAAGAAAGGTGTATAACCCGTAGATCGGTTTGGGGTGGTGTTTATACTCCATAACACAGATGGTAATTCTTCCACCCAACAACCCGGCGTCCGCTTCAAAGGAACCATAAGCCGGGGCTTGATACCCTTCACGATCTCTTGATTCGCCCTCTCAGCTTGACCATTGGACTAGGGATGAGCCACGGACGCTACATCAAACCGGATGTGCTCTCGTTGACAAAACTCCTCCATCTCACCTTTAGAAAGGTTTGTGCCATTATCTGTGATGATGATGTGTGGAAAACCAAAACGGAAAATGATCTTTTTGAGAAATTGAACCGCCGTGGCTGCATCACACTTGCTGACGGGCTCCGCTTCAACCCATTTAGTGAACTTGTCCACCGCCACCAACAAGTGGGTCTTCTTATCTTGGGAGCCCTTAAAAGGTCCCACCATATCAAGCCCCCAAGTGGCAAATGGCCAAGTTATAGGAATCATCCGTAGCTCCTGAGCCAGAACATGAGCTCGACGTGAAAATTTCTGACAAGCATCACACTGCTTTACCAGATCCTCTGCATCAGCATGAGCTGTCAACCAATAGAACCCATGACGAAAAGCTTTAGCCACCAGGGACTTTGAACCGGCATGGTGACCACAATCCCCTTCATGTATTTCACGTAGAATCTCTTATCCTTCTTCAGGAGAAATACAACGTTGGAATACGCCTGAAACACTGCAATGGTGTAACTCGCCATTGTGAATAACCATGGACTAGGACCGCCGGATTATCTGTCTGGCAAAAACCTCATCATCTGGTAACTCGCCCCGGTTCATATACGCCAAATATGGCACCTTCCAATCCGGAGTGGTATGTAAAGCGGCCACCAATTGGGCCTCTGGATCAGGAACAGCTAAATCCTCCTCTGTACGCAATTTAACAGACGGGTTATGCAAGATATCTCAAAAGGTATTGGGCGGTACCGGTTTATGCTGAGATCCCAGTCGGCTTAAAGCATCGGTTGCTTATTTTTTGTGTCGGTCAATGTGCTCAACCTGATAACCCTTAAAGTGACCTGCCACAATATCCACCTCGCGTCTATAAGCCGCCATGAGTGGATCCTTAGAATCCCAAGTACCAGAAACTTGCTGAGCCACCAGATCAGAATCTCCAAAATAGCGAACCCGGCTTAAGTTCATTTCCTTAGCCACATGGAGACCGTGGAGTAAGGCCTCATACTCAGCTGCATTGATAGTACAAGGAAACATTAAGCGGAGAACATAACAAATTTATCACCTCGAGGGGAAGTAAGAACAACTCCAGCCCCCGAGCCTTCCAATTGCCTCGGTCCATCAAAGTGAATAGTCCAGTATATATTATCCGGTTTGTCCTCTGGTGCCTGTAACTCGGTCCAATCATTGATGAAGTCAACAAGCGCATGTGACTTGATTGATGTCCAAGGCATATACTTCAACCCATGCGGGCCAAGCTCAATTGCCCACTTTGCAACCCGGCCAGTTGCCTCCCTGTTCTGAATTATATCGCCCAAAGGAGCTGAACTGACCACTGTAATGGGATGGCCTTGAAAGTATTGTTTGAGCTTCCGACTTGCCATAAAAACCCCATAAACCAGCTTCTGCCAATGCGGATACCGTTGCTTTGACTCGATAAGTACTTCGCTGATATAGTAGACCGGTCGTTGAACCGGATATTCCTTACCAGCCTCCTTGCGCTACACCACAATGGCCACGCTGACAGCACGGGCATTAGCAGCCACGTACAATAACAAGGGCTCTTTGTCAACCGGAGCAGCAAGAACCGACGGTTCAACCAACTGCTGCTTTAAGTCCACAAATGCCGCATTAGCTGCGTCACTCCAGACGAAATCGTCTGTCTTTTTCAACATCTGATACAAAGGAATCGCCTTTTCTCCCAAACGGCTGATAAACCGGCTAAGAGCTGCAATTTGACCCGCCAGACGCTGAACATCATTGATACACTTCGGTTTAGCCAAAGATGTAATCGCTTTGATTTTTTCCGGATTAGCCTCAATGCCTCTGTTGTACACCAGAAAGCCTAAGAGCTTGCCTGCCGGAACACCAAAAACACACTTGTCCGGATTAAGCATAATTGTGTAAACCCGAAGATTGTCAAATGTCTCCTTGAGATCATCTATCAATGTTTCCTCCTTCCTGGATTTTACCACAATGCCATCCACATAGGCATGAACATTATTGCCAATCTGCGTGTGAAGACAATTTTGCACACAACGCTGATAAGTTGCCTGGGCACTTTTGAGCCCAAAGGACATAGAAACATAGCATAAGGCTCCAAAGGGAGTGATGAAGTCTGTCTTCTCCTGGTCCTTAACTGCCATTTTAATCTAATGATAACCTGAATAAGCATCCAAGAAACTCAGGCGCTCAGAACCCGCCATCGCATCAATAATCTGATCAATACGCGGGAGAGCAAAAGGATCTGCCGGACAAGCCTTGTTCAAATCTGTGTAGTCCACACACATACGCCAAGTGCCGTTTTTCTTAAGAACGAGCACCGGATTAGCCAACCACTCGGGGTGAAATACTTCGACGATAAACCCAGCAGCCAACAGTCGGGCTACCTCTTCACCAATGGCCTTGTGTCTTTCCTCATTAAAGCGGCGAAGAAATTGCTTGACCGGTTTAAACTTGGGATCAATATTGAGAGTGTGCTCAGCGAGTTCCCTCGGTACACCTGGCATGTCAGAAGGCTTCCATGCAAAAATGTCCCGGTTAGCTTCCTTCTTTTGGGGCGTGAAGAAGTGTCAAACCAAAATACCCAATAAGCATAAGCATTAGCTCTCCCTGAAAAGGAGGTGATCCAGCCACACCTTCCAGTACGGCTACCTTGTTACGACTTCACTCCAGTCGCAAGCCTAGCCTTTTGTAGCCTTATTTAGTTTGGTTGCCTATGCTTGCTCTCCGGCGCCTCAATATGTCGGGGTTGTAAATGACATACCTTTCCTTATGGGAAATGCCGCCTCCTTACTAAAAATGAATAGAATCAAGTTAGTTTTACCAAAGAAGTCCCGCTCTGACGGACCGACGAGTCATCTACTAAAAAGGACCCTCCCCGCTGTGCGCACGGATGAACTCGATGAGCACGCTTTCCTATTTCGGATCTAGATTGGTGCTGATGCTAAACTGTTTGGATGAATCGCCAGGAACAAAGTCAACAAGTATAGTTTCATCAGCCGGTTTGAACTTCAGGGTCGGGTCATGCTCAGTGGTGGGCTTCTTCAGAGGGGTCATGTCTGCCAGATCAACATTGTCTTTATAAAACTTCAGCTCCTCTGTCGCACAAACCGACTCAGCATAAGCCGCATCACCTTCCTCACAATCCAAAGCGATCTTTCGACTTCTATGTACTGTTAGTCCCCTTATGACCCGGCATTTTGAGCTGTAAATAGACATAGTAGGGCCTCGCCATGAATTTCGCATAAGCCGGCCGTCCAAATAGTGCGTGATACAGGCTCTGGATTCTCACTACTTCAAAGGTCAATTTTTCAGACCTGGAGTCATGCTCATCTCCAAACACAACCTCGAAAGCGATCTTGCCAACAGGATATGCCGATTTACCTGGTACTACACCATGAAAAACAGTGTTGGACGGTTTAAGACTCTTGTCTGTCAACCCCACGCAACGAAAACTCTCATAGTACAGAATGTTGATACTGCTCCCTCCATCCATCAAAACTTTGGTAAACATGTAACCTCCCACCTGAGGTGCTACCACCAAAGCCAGATGACCCGGATTGTCAACCCGGGGCGGATGATCCTCTCTGCTCCACACAATGGGCTGCTCAGACCACCGCAAATAACGTGGCACTGCCGGTTCAACAATATTAACTTCCCTTTTGTGAAGCTTCTGATCGCGCTTGCACAGGCTAGTAGTGAACACATGATACTGCCCACCATTCAACTGCTTGGGGTGACTTTGATAACCTGACTGCTGCTAATTTCCTTGATTATTCTGTTGGCGATTACCAACTTTTTTATTCTGGTTGCCCTGATTATTCTAAAATCCAGAGTTTGAACCGCCGCCACCATGAAAACCTGGATCTGCACCGGCCGACGGATCCTGATCATACCGGAAGAAATCGGAATTCTTGAACTCCTTCATGATATAACAATCTTTCCAAATATGTGTGGCAGGGGCCTCCTTAGTCCCATGCTTTGGGCAAGGCTGGTTTAATAGACGCTCCAGATTCATCCATCCACCGCGCTAGGGCGGTTTACTTTTATGATGCTGCATATTGGTGTTAGCCACAAGATCTGAACTATCTGCCTTGCGCTTACCATTATTCCCATGGCCTCGTTGGTTGTGATGTTGTCCCTTTGCACCATCGCTCTTCTTTCCCTTCTCCGGTTTCTCCTCATCAAAATTGGGATCCTTGGTATTATCAGAATCGGCATATTTGACAAAGGCTGCCATAAGTGTTCCCATGTCATTGCAGTAGCGCTTGAGCCGTCCCAACTTCATCTTTAGTGACTTAAACCGGCAATTACGCTCCAGCGTTATGATTGCTTGGCCAGCATTAATCCGGTCTAACGAATGCAAAACTTCTGAAACCCGACGCACCCAATGAGTTGTTGACTCGTTCTCCTCTTGAACACAGGCATCCAGATCCACAATGGACATAGGTTGTTTGCACGTGTCTTTGAAATTGGCTATAAACCGGACCTTCAACTGGTCCCATGACTCGATGGAGTTGGCTGGTAAGTTTTTCAACCAAGTACGGGTTGTCCCTTCCAACATCATCGTGAAGTACTTTGCACAGGCCGCTTCATCCACATCCAGCATCTCCATTGCCATCTCATAACTCTCGACCCACACCTCAGGTGGCTGATCCGTGGTGTAATTAGGCACCTTACATGGACCCTTGAAATCCTTGGGCAGTCGCACATTACGGAGAGCCGGAATGAGACACGGCACTCCCCAAGAACTAAAGGCAAGCCCGGTGCCTCGGTCTACTGATGTCGCTGGCTGAACCAGGGCGGGTTGATAACGACCCGCATATTGTGCTGCCAAAGTGGCCTCCCTTCGTGCTCTGCCATTATCCACCACGTCTTGAGCATTTACCTCACCGCGCGTCGGATTGGGACCTTGAGGGACATTATGGCACCACACAATGCTAGATACTTCCGGTTCATCCATGTGCCTGCTATAGCTTTTGCCCGGACAGGGGGTTGAATGAATTCTATCTCGGCAATAGGAATAAGCCTGCTGCTGCACCATGACGGTTTGAAGAAGATCCCTGGCCCGCCGCGTCTCAATCACCGCTAGTGAATCGCCCTCCATCGGAATGGCTGCCAGGCGAGATGCTGCGGCAATCATGTTATCCAAAGGGCTCGAGAAGTGACCCGATGGTGTGGACACGTATTGCGGCGGGTTATCCGTTCGTCGAGGTGGTTCCGTCATCCGTGGTTGATCCGGCGCTGCCCTAGGTGCGTTGGTTCGGTTTGCAGCTGCCGGATTACTCGGCCCAGCCCCCGGTGTATTAAAGAGATTCAATCCTTCAAAGACCGGCTGCACATGCGATCGGTACTTCATTCGCATTACGTCGTTTGATGCGTTCTGATCCAACATGAGCCGCTAATTCTGCGCCTGTATCTGCTGTGACTGCGCATCCAAAGCGGCCCGTTCTTCAGCCATCCTAGCGTCCTCAGTCACCAGGTCCTCCTTAGCCTGCATTATCTGGTCCTTCAGCTTTGCAACATTCGCATTATGCTGATCCTGCGTCTCCGAGGTAACTGCCGTGGTTAACAAGGTCGCCCAGGCATCCATCAAACCGGAGAGGACTTGAGCCAGTCGGCGCGCCGGCCCCCCTATCGTGACCGCTGATCCGATATTCATTGCTGATGTAGATGAAGACTGCAAAGTGGGCTGTGTTCCGGCCATGAAAACAGCAACCCGACTTGGCGGTTCAAAGAGGTCCGAAATACTGTTGCCATCGGAATATCCTTCGAACACACCATCATGAATTTGGTATAGAGACTCGGTTTCGCCAGTGGATGACTCGCTGTCGGAATAAACAACCGTCTCGCCTTCAGACACCGGTTCAGATCCGATCCCATGGACACATCCTACGAACGCACACTTCATGGCGGGTTTAACCCGGGCAGGACTCGCACACTGAGCCGTCTCGATGAGGTCGGTCCAGATGTCCGGCTCTGGTCCCGGTTCGCAAATCTTGTCGATGAAGACATGAATTCTGCCAAAGGGGACCCGGTATCTGTACTTGATTGAGCCGGCCTCAGGGCCCCATCCTTCGTCATTGATGTAGAGCTTGCTGCGACGACTCTTGGTCATCCGGCCAACCACGTACCCCTTGAGTCCTTTAGAGCTGCCCTTCAAGAACTCGAAACCATCGTGCGATAGCCCCACGGTGGGTGCCAACTGTCGTGGAATTAACATGTCAGATGTCCTCATGAAAGGACTAAGTCGTAGAGACATCGCGACGGGTTAGCTTGAAGGGGTTAAACCAGACAAGAGACACGGGAGTTTTTATACTAGTTCGGCCCCTTCGATGAAGGTAAAGGCCTACATCTAGTTGTGATGGGATTGATTGGGTTTCGATGACCAGGGAGCAAATACGCTTTGCCTGGGTCTCAAGTTGTTGTTTCCTTTCCCTGAACCACCACCGGGTCGTCCCTTTATATACATAGGTTGATGCCCAGACGGTCTATAGAGTCCCGAGTCCGACTCATACAAGTGTCCGGCTCGGTCTCTCCTTTCCTAACTTACAATACAAGTTACATAACCATGGCGGTTTACCACTATGGGCCCTAATCTGCCTTGGGCTCCGGGCCTCTAAGCTTCATTAGTAAAACACCATCTTCTGGATCTTCGTGGGCTTCAATATAGTTGAGGGTGAACCGGGCCCTCCTGGCCGGTTTACGCTCAGTAGTTATATCCCCTACAATCCAGGTGAAGCTTGGTACTCCGATGTTCAGGTATCTAGTGACTTCCTTCAAGTGACGTTCGAAAGGTGTATCTTCATCGGGTTGAGTGAAATTGTTCCTTGCATCCGCCATCCTATACAGTAGAAAAAGGAGAGGAGTTAGAAATGAGAAGAGAGTAGTGATCTAGGTCTTTAGCTTAGTGGTTATGTCCTAAAGTCAGCGTGTGCTCTGATACCATCTTGTAGCGACCAGACCTCAAATAGTCTGATCTCTGTGCATCAGTGTCATCCCTGGATCGGTAATGCTGACACGCACAGTACTTGAAGGATTTATAATAGAGTAACAATCACACTTATTACATTGAATGTCTCAAAAGAGAACTTATTACAATAAATATGGCTTAAGGCCATCTAATAACGATTACAGTGGAAGGCTTGGAAGATAAAGTGAGTCCATCAACTCCAACGGCATCACTGAAAGTGAAAGATCACGACCTAAGGCACCTTACTCGTCGTCCGAAAAGTCTGCAAC
Organism: Triticum aestivum; assembly: GCF_018294505.1. Lineage (NCBI taxonomy): Eukaryota > Viridiplantae > Streptophyta > Magnoliopsida > Poales > Poaceae > Triticum > Triticum aestivum. The sequence goes on along the minus strand of NC_057798.1, from coordinate 359,159,268 downwards.
ATGAACGTTGCAGCCCGAAAACGGGTGAGCACATGGAATATGTTGGCAATGTAACACATAGAGAGTAATGAACGGAAATAATGATATTTCTACATGCATATATGGCTGGTGGAAAGCTCTATGATTACAGTTTTGCATAAAGGCAATTTTTCCCTACAACAAAGGAATAAATTTTATTTAACTATCCTGGTGGTTGTTAAACATTGAGAAGGTTCACCCAACTCAATCCCAAATTAGCATCATCATTAACCCATAAAAATTAAATTAAGTAACATGTTGAGATCCACATGATAATCCAAGAACTAGATACTCAAAACGTCCATAACCGGGGACATGGCTAACCATGATTAGTTTGTACACTCTGCAGAGGTTTGCGCACTTTTCCCCAAAAGACTCGATCTCCTCCATTAGATTTCTCGCACTACATGGTGTTTGAGAAATGGATGACCGAGACACAGTCTTTTAGAAGCATTAGCACCTTACGATGGGTAGACAGTTACACCTAGTTTCCCCTACATATGCTAGTCTATCACTGTAAGAGGTCACGCGACTTAATCAACTATGCTAGAGCCCATAATAATTTGTGGCTGCACATGGAAGTTTCTAGCATGAATAATCTTATGATCCCTTTGAGCCTGGGTGGCGGTCCATAGGAGAATCACACGGTACCCTGGGATTTCCAAAAAAATACAGGCAACATTGGGTTCCCTAGGTGCCTCAATCCACCCAGATGTGTATTAAAGTAGCCACCTTAAGTTAACCATTAATTAACAATACTCACATCTGTCATGGATACACTCACCCAATCCACGTCTACAAGCATAGCATAGCAATATAAGCAAATGTAGAAGTAACTCCCAAAGGTTTGATAATAAACAGGACAATAGGTACTACCTCATCTACTCCGCAAAACTCACATATTAATCAGATCCTAACCATGAAATTGTTTGAGGATTGATCTAATGCAATAAAACTGGGTAGTAAAGGGGTATGATCAAAGTGTTACTTGCCTTGCTGATGATCCGTAAAACCTAGAGACTTGTAGTAGCACGCTTCGCACTCCGGGTACTCTATCGCAATAAAACAAGCAACAATAAGCACTCAACTAGGAGCACGGGTAAAACTCAAATAAAAGATCTAACCAGAAAGTTCAACTTAAGAACTCCGGTATGCAAAAAGAATCAAATCCAACGAAACAACAAAACTCAAACGGTGAAAGAAACAAGCTTCGTTTACTAAACCGTACTTAAGTCAATTTTTATAGTAGCAAAAACTTGTTTGAGTTGGTTAAACAAAAAGATAAACGAGCGAAAAGATAAACTAAAACGAAAATCAGGGCAGAAATCGCGATCAAAAATAATCGTAGAAAACCCTGGAAAAAGAAAAACTGACGAACAGGCTAATGAACGGACATTCGCTGTCTGCAGCTAAACGGTGAAACTCGTTCGTTACAATGAACGAACGAACGGGCGTTCGCTAAATAACTAAACTTGAAAAAAACTAAAAAAACGAACTAGGCTTTCTAAAAAAACGGATCAGTTTTCTAAAGAAAAACGATGGCGGCGGCGGCGGTTACCTCGTCGAAATCCGGCGAGGCACGGGGCTCCGGCAAGGCTGGGTGGCAGCGGAGGGCGGCGCGCGA
>NC_057798.1:359112220-359157322 GCF_018294505.1 Triticum aestivum | reverse complement strand
GGCGGCGGCGGTTGTTGCTGCGGTGCGTCTGCGGCTGCGGGGCGGGGTGGAGTGGAGGCGACGGGGCAGCGGTATTTAAAGGGGGAGGGGGCGGCTCGGCTTGGGGTGGGGGCGAGGGCGGCGACGGGCGTCTCCCGGACTCCTAGCCGGAGTCCGGCTCGGCCACGGCGGGGCGCGAGCGGGGCGGCGAGGCGGCGAGGCCAGCTGGGCCTTCGGCCCGGTCGGTCCAAACAAATTTTTTTATTTTATTTTATTTTAAAAATAATTCCGCCGAAACTTAAATAAATGCTAGAAAATAAAATAAAAATCTAAAAATGCCAAAACAAGTTTTCACCGTCTAAATAAAATATTTAGAACAAGATGAACATTTTCTTGGCCCTAAAATACAATTTTGAAAACGTGCAATTTTTTTAATTCAAAATAAAACTGCAATAAAACCAAATAAAATAAATAAAATGATTTCAACATTTTTCCTCTAATATTTCATTTATTTTGGAGAAGTCATTTTATCCCCTCTCATATACTTTAATTTTTGAAATATTAGGAAGAAAAATAATCAAAACCATTTAATCCTCTTTTCAAAATTTGAGAAAAACTCGAATATGAAAATAAGGAAATCCCCAACTCTCTCCGCGGGTCCTTGAGTTGCTTAGAATTTCTAGGATCAAGACAAAATGAAAATAAAATATGATATGCAATGATGATCTAATATATAACATTCCAAATTGAAAATTTGGGATGTTACACACGAGGCAGGGGGCGCGCCCCAGGGGGGCAGGCGCGCCCCTGACGCTTGTGGGCACCTCGTAAGGCGGTTGCTGCTCTTCTTTTGCCGCATGAAAGCTAATTTTCAGAAGAAAAAAATGGTGGCGAAGGTTTCAATCCAATCGAAGTTACGGTTCTCCGGATATATAAGAAACGGTGAAAGGACAGAATCAGGGAAGGTAGAAACAGAGAGAGATTGATAGACATATCCAATCTCGGAGGGGCTCTCTTCCCCCCCATACCATGGAGACCATGGACCAGATGGAGAACGCTTCTCCCACCTAGGGAGAAGGCCAGGGAAGAAGAGGAAGGAGGGGGGCTCTCTCCCCCTCGCTTCTGGTGGCGCAGGAACGCCGCCGGGGCCATCATCATCACCGCAATCTACACCAACAACATCACTTCCCTCATCACCAACTCTTCCCCCCTCTACGCAGCAGTGTAACCCCTCTTTTACCCGATGTAATCTCTACTTAAACATGGTGGTCAATGCTATATATTATTTCCCAATGATGTATGGCTATCCTATGATGTTTGGGTAGATCCGTTTTGTCCTATGGGTTAACTGATGATCGTGATTGGTGTGAGTTGCATGTTTTATTATTGGTGTTGTCCTATGGTGCTCTCCGTGTCGCGAAAGTGTGAGGGATTCCCTCTGTAGGTTGTTGCAATATGTTCATGGTTTGCTTATTGTCTGCGTTGTGTGAGTGACTGAAACACAAACACGGATAGGTGGGTCATGGCGTATGGGAATAAAGAGGACTTGATACTTTAATGTTATGGTTGGGTTTTACCTTAATAATCTTTAGTAGTTGCGGATGCTTGATAGAGTTCCAATCATAAGTGCATATGATCCAAGAAGAGAAAGTATGTTAGCTTATGCCTCTCCCTCAAATAAAATTGCAATAGTGATAACCGGTCTAGTTGTCGATTGCCTAGGGACAAATAACTTTCTCGTGAAATAAAGGTCTCTACTCAAACTAACTGATAGAGGCGGGGTGTCCCGATCTTTCGATGAGATGATAACTATCGATTTGGTGGAGACGACTTTGACGATCCGACTACAAACGTGCAACGACGTTGTGCCTTAGCAATCACTAAACCAACTCCGAGAGGTTATTGACCACACCGGAGCACGATCAACCTGACCACGAAGGTCTATTCCTGCAAGCAATCGAAGAACGAGCAAGAATATGATAAAAGCAATCTGAATATCGCGAATATGTATGAAGTATTGATAATGGCGGGGATCCGAAAAGTGGTCTTGGTCTGGTCGTTGGACACAAATGAAGCACACGAAGTTGCAATGGCTAACTTTTAACTAAACAAATCCCAAGGAAAAGCTACTAGATGGATCTACTTATATAGGAGCAAGGGGTGGCGGCCAAGGAGGTGGGAGGACGTCCCAAGGCAGCCTAAAACTAAATCTAGGTCGTACAAGGCCAATGGGCCCAAGTGGAGGTGATGTAACACCTTTGGACTTGTAGTTTGACTCGGATTCTGCTGCAGCATCAGATTGTTTCGTCCACAACTCAACGCTCCGGACGAATTTGAAGGTGATTCCAATTGGGTTGGAAAGTGCACGAAATCTAGTTTCCAACAAAAAAAGAATCACCCAATTCGGAGTCCGTATGAAAAACTTGTGTGCGTTTTGAGTCAGGTATGTCTGTGCAGTCCGAATCTGAATCCAGAACGTGAGAGGCTTGGACTCTATCTTCTCTTGGGCCAAAAGTGACGTGAGAGAACTTTTTGGACAGCAAATAAACATCTCTTTCTTCCTTATCTTCATATGTGGATTGTACAAATGTCCCATACACCTGCAATTAGACAAAACACAAAAGTGTGTGAAGTATTTTTGTTCTGGATAACATAAATAGATTATTGAATAGTTTGCACTAGAAATCACCTGACAAATATGCATATATGCAATATTTTTGGTCATATCCAAGATAGTCATGTCCTCATCATCCTCCCCTTCTTGAAAATAAAGCCGTCCTCGGCGTTGCTTAATCTGAAATGTGGCTAACAAAAGAGACAAGGTGTACATGTTGTATATGTATATGTCATCCATTTTTACTTCCCTTGATTTTTGCATATATGACACATGAATAGATGAGTAACTTGCATAGTTCATAAAATCTAAAGCCAAAAAATTAGCACAAGAAGTAGAAGGCATGAAAATATTGCAACTCAGTTTGCACATATAAGTGAAGCTCTTATTCATTTCAAAAGATTGACAATGTTCATCATTAAACCATCCCAACATTGGTGAATTGATGAGGACATCAATACAACTGTTACACCCACAGCCCCTGCTGCTATACATACTGGACCAATTACTAGAGCTCGTGCACGCCAACTAAATTACCAGGTACTTTCGTTTCTTGGTAATGATTCTAATGTTCATGAGAATATGATGCTGCCTAAATTGGATACATTTGTTTTGCTTACAAATGAAGGGCCTAGCTTGGAGAAGGATGAACATTGGAGCAAGAACAAGCATGGAGATGATGGCATGCGCAAGGGGAACAAGAACGGAGTTACAAGTGATGATTTCAGGACTTTGAAGCCACCATAATGGGTGCATGAAGCCTTGGACGAAATATACAAGATGCCACTTCATAAATTTCGTCCCGAGGCTATTTTAGGTGCTGCGTCACCTTATTATTGGGCCAGGCCCATGTAATTTCGAAATACATAAGTATAGGCTATTTTTTGAGTCCGTATGTGTGGGGAAACAAGAGATAGGGTTGATTTCGGACCCCTCCACCAAGGGCCACGAAATTCCCCCCTCTTCCTCCATATATACAGCCCTTAGGGCATCGTTTAGACTTTGGGTTTTGTTTAGATTAAAAGTTCGCCATAGCTGCAACTTCGCGTACTTCGTTTGTGTTCAACGACCAGACAAAGGCGTCACAGAACCCCACCTTGATCAATAAAGCTTTCATCTTATATTCGCAATATCCAGATTGCAATCTTAGTTTCTTGCTTGTTCTTCGTTTGCTCGCAGGAAACAGACCCTCGTGGTCAGGTTGATCGTGCTCCGGCGTGGTCAATAACCTCTCGGAGTTGGTTTAGCGATTGCTAAGGCGCGACGTCCTCGCACGTTCGTAGTCGGATCGTCAAAGTCGACTTCCACCAAAGCGAAATCCACCATCTCATCGAAAGATCGGGACCCTCGCCTCTATCACCCCAAGAGTGGCTACATCATCTGAGTTGATCATAAGAGGTAATGACAAAGGTACTGATCTTCCATCTCTACATGAGAATGATGAATGCCTTGTCAATTTGAATGCACCATCTGATGAGCTACCCACTACTTTGATCACACCACCTATTTTAGAGGACTACGTTGATAATTTGACTTTGCCATGTGATCAAACAACTGAAATACCAACAATTTTGAGTGCACCCATTTAATTAACTATTGATGCAAAAGAACCAATGTTTAATCATTTTGATATGACCTCTAATCTTGGTGATGATTCTGTGTTGAATGACTTATTGCATGTTTGCTTATTTAAGCATGTTGTAGCATGTAAATTTGATGCAAGTAAGGTTTATTCACCAATGTTGGGATGGTTTAATGATGAACATTGTCAATCTTTTGAAATGAATAAGAGCTTCACTTATATGTGCAAACTGAGTTGCAATATTTTCATGCCTTCTACTTCTTGTGCTAATTTTTTGGCTTTAGATTTTATGAACTATGCAAGTTACTCATCTATTCATGTGTCATATATGCAAAAATCAAGGGAAGTAAAAATGGATGACATATACATATACAACATGTACACCTTGTCTCTTTTGTTAGCCACATTTCAGATTAAGCAACGCCGAGGACGGCTTTATTTTCAAGAAGGGGAGGATGATGAGGACATGACTACCTTTGATATGACCAAAAATATTGCATATATGCATATTTGTCAGGTGATTTCTAGTGCAAACTATTCAATAATCTATTTATGTTATCCAGAACAAAAATACTTCACACACTTTTGTGTTTTGTCTAATTGCAGGTGTATGGGACATTTGTACAATCCACATATGAAGATAAGGAAGAAAGAGATGTTTATTTGCTGTCCAAAAAGTTCTCTCACGTCACTTTTGGCCCAAGAGAAGATAGAGTCCAAGTCTCTCACGTTCTGGATTCAGATTCGGACTGCACAGACATACCTGACTCAAAACGCACACAAGTTTTTCATACGGACTCCAAATTGGGTGATTCTTTTTTTGTTGGAAACTAGATTTCGTGCACTTTCCAACCCAATTGGAATCACCTTCAAATTTGATAGAGGCGAGGTGTCCCGATCTTTCGATGAGATGATAACTATCGATTTGGTGGAGATGACTTTGACGATCCGACTACAAACGTGCACGACGTTGTGCCTTAGCAATCGCTAAACCAACCCCGAGAGGTTATTGACCACGCCGGAGCACAATCAACCTGACCACGAAGGTCTATTCCTGCAAGCAATCGAAGAACAAGCAAGAATATGATAAAAGCAATCCGAATATTGCGAGTATATATGAAGTATTGATAAAGGTGGGGATCCGTAAGCGGTCTTGGTCTGGTCGTTGGACACAAACGAAGTACACGAAGTTGCAATGGCTAACTTTTAACTAAACAAATCCCAAGGAAAAAGCTACTAGATGGATCTACTTATATAGGAGCAAGGGGTGGCGGCCAAGGAGGTGGGAGGACGTCCCAAGGCAGCCTAAAACTAACCCTAGGTCGTACAAGGCTGATGGGCCCAAGTGGAGGTGATGTAACACCTTTGGACTTGTAGTTTGACTCGGATTCTGCTGCAGCATCAGATTGTTTCGTCCACAACTCAACGCTCCGGACGAATTTGAAGGTGATTCCAATTGGGTTGGAAAGTGCACGAAATCTAGTTTCCAACAAAAAAAGAATCACCCAATTCGGAGTCCGTATGAAAAACTTGTGTCCGTTTTGAGTCAGGTATGTCTGTGCAGTCCGAATCTGAATCCAGAACGTGAGAGACTTGGACTCTATCTTCTCTTGGGCCAAAAGTGACGTGAGAGAACTTTTTGGACAGCAAATAAACATCTCTTTCTTCCTTATCTTCATATGTGGATTGTACAAATGTCCCATACACCTGCAATTAGACAAAACACAAAAGTGTGTGAAGTATTTTTGTTCTGGATAACATAAATAGATTATTGAATAGTTTGCACTAGAAATCACCTGACAAATATGCATATATGCAATATTTTTGGTCATATCAAAGGTAGTCATGTCCTCATCATCCTCCCCTTCTTGAAAATAAAGCCGTCCTCGGCGTTGCTTAATCTGAAATGTGGCTAACAAAAGAGACAAGGTGTACATGTTGTATATGTATATGTCATCCATTTTTACTTCCCTTGATTTTTGCATATATGACACATGAATAGATGAGTAACTTGCATAGTTCATAAAATCTAAAGCCAAAAAATTAGCACAAGAAGTAGAAGGCATGAAAATATTGCAACTCAGTTTGCACATATAAGTGAAGCTCTTATTCATTTCAAAAGATTGACAATGTTCATCATTAAACCATCCCAACATTGGTGAATAAACCTTAATTGCATCAAATTTACATGCTACAACATGCTTAAATAAGCAAACATGCAATAAGTCATTCAACACAGAATCATCACCAAGATTAGAGGTCATATCAAAATGATTAAACGTTGGTTCTTTTGCATCAATAGTTAATTCAATGGGTGCACTCTAAATTGTTGGTATTTCAGTTGTTTGATCACATGGCAAAGTCAAATTATCAAAGTAGTCCTCTAAAATAGGTGGTGTGATCAAAGTAGTGGGTAGCTCATCAGATGGTGCATTCAAATTGACAAGGCATTCATCATTCTCATGTAGAGATGGAAGATCAGTACCTTTGTCATTACCTCTTATGATCAACTCAGATGATGTAGCCACTCTCGGGGGCGATGTGTCACATGGTGGAGGTGATGTAGTCCTGACAACAACGGATGTGGTTGTCATAGTATGCCTAGTAGTTGAAGGAACAATCATACCAACTCTTGGAATGTGCACCGTGCGCTTGTTCTCCTCGTGGCCAACACGTCGTTTTATTTCCTGTTCAGCTTTGCAAGCAAGATGAAACAAATGGTCCATAGGATAGCACTCTTCATGAATTAGTATCTCTTGAATATCACGGTTTAATCCTCCCCAAAATCTATCCATAAAATCATCTTCACTTTCTTCTAAAGAGGAATGCAATAAGGTAGTTTGTAAATCATCATAATATTTTGTTACAGTTTCGCTACCTTGTTTTAAGTGTTGCAACTTCTTAATCATGTCACGAGTATAATAAGCAGGGACGAAAGTATGTCGCATGGCAAGTTTCAAATCATCCCAAGTAGTAGGTATATAATCAGGGTGTAACCGACAATATTCACTCCACCAAACCAAAGCATAACCAGTGAAAGAACCAACCGCAACCTTAACCTTTTTATGTTCATCGAAATTATGGGAAGCAAATATATTTTTTATGTCGAACTCCCATTCAATATATAAAGCAAGTTTAAAACGGTCATTAAATGGTGGTATAGATACATTAACCTGATCATGTGCATTTGGATGTTTGTGCACCTCTCGTGACGGTTGTGGTATTTGCAAAGGTGGTGGCACGTCTCCCGCGATCGACAAAGCCCATGAATTGACTCTGGATCCTATCATGATTAGTAGAACAAGAAACAAAACCCAAAAATAATGTTCCTATAACTACTAGGATGTGGTGGTAAAACGCTCACAGTAAAGCAAATATCAATGTCTTACAAGTTCTTACCATGTAGCAGGCGGTGATCGGCAACCAGCGGTGTCAAGTAACTCCGAATATTGAGTAAAGCGATTGCCAGGGGAGCGTACGTATACACGGTGTAGAAATATGTGGAGCTGGGTTGGCTATATATGGTAGCAAAAGATTAGCAATAATCAATTCAAAGATGCAATGTTGAATAAACGCTCAACGACGGTACTGTGCTGGTCCTAGGCTAGACCGGACTAGAGAAGCGAGCCTAGAACACTAATGAGGTCACGGCGTAGCACAACTAGCATCAATGAAGGATACTAAGTAGCTCTTGACAGCGAGATATAAGTGAAGATCACAACGGCAGTGAAGATAATGATGAAAAACAACTGCCAAGTAGGATATACAACAACTCTCTCTCCAACTTTCCTCTTGAAAAGTTTGAGACAATTTTCTGATAAATTCTTTCAAAGAATGCTACTAACTCAAGCTTTCCAATGCAAAAAGAATCACTCAATTCCGAGTTGATATGAGGAGTCAAAGAATTCTAAAACTGGCCTGAAAAATTGGAACAAGCTGTATTCACGAACTTCGGAGGGCAAAAAGTCCTATTTAGAAGCCGATTTTGAGGTGTCAAATATTGAACTAGCTTCTGCAACTATTTAGATGCGGCTCGTCGCTATCTTCAATTTGACTACTCACGGAGGCAAAACGGACTTCGTATGAGGAAGATACACCTGTTTTACTGAACAGTGCGCAAAACAGATTCCAATCCGAATTCAGGTACAAGATTGATTCTAGATAGATCCAATTTTTTTTCTTATTTTTTTTTCTCACGCTTTTTTTCTTCTCTCTCTTTTTCTTTCCTTTTTTTCTCTTTTTTTTCTCTATCTTTTTTTTCTCCCTCTTTCCAAGACAAACTAGATAAGATGCAGATTGGATTAGGCGAAGATGTGAATGACCTCTACTATGATTATGACAATGAACAGTGCATAGCACGTGGTGGAAATTAATAGATGGGATGGTGGACAGCGGAACGGATAATGATGCAGCGGCGACGTGACTAATGTGAACAGAACTCGAAACTCTAAAGGAACTAGACACTAAGACCAGCAACTGACACGACGATGCAACCGATAATTCAACTATGCAAGCAATGAATAGAAAATTGCAAAGGCTCAGACTGGCTTGGATAAAGGATGAACAGATCTAACTTTTTTTTGTGGCTTTTTCTTGGACAATAGGTAAGAAAATAAATCTAATCTAAGAAAAACTGGAAATTCTCACCGAGCAACCTGAAAACTGATACCACTTGATAGAGGCGGGGTGTCCCGATCTTTCGATGAGATGATAACTATCGATTTGGTGGAGACGACTTTGACGATCCGACTACAAACGTGCAACGACGTTGTGCCTTAGCAATCGCTAAACCAACTCCGAGAAGTTATTGACCATACCGGAGCACGATCAACCTGACCACGAAGGTCTATTCCTGCAAGCAATCGAATAACGAGCAAGAATATGATAAAAGCAATCTGAATATCGCGAATAAGTATGAAGTATTGATAATGGTGGGGATCCGAAAAGTGGTCTTGGTCTGGTCGTTGGACACAAACGAAGCACACGAAGTTGCAATGGCTAACTTTTAACTAAACAAATCCCAAGGAAAAGCTACTAGATGGATCTACTTATATAGGAGCAAGGGGTGGCGGCCAAGGAGGTGGGAGGACGTCCCAAGGCAGCCTAAAACTAAATCTAGGTCGTACAAGGCCAATGGGCCCAAGTGGAGGTGATGTAACACCTTTGGACTTGTAGTTTGACTCGGATTCTGCTGCAGCATCAGATTGTTTCGTCCACAACTCAACGCTCCGGACGAATTTGAAGGTGATTCCAATTGGGTTGGAATGTGCACGAAATCTAGTTTCCAACAAAAAAAGAATCACCCAATTCGGAGTCCGTATGAAAAACTTATGTGCGTTTTGAGTCAGGTATGTCTGTGCAGTCCGAATCTGAATCCAGAACGTGAGAGACTTGGACTCTATCTTCTCTTGGGCCAAAAGTGACGTGAGAGAACTTTTTGGACAGCAAATAAACATCTCTTTCTTCCTTATCTTCATATGTGGATTGTACAAATGTCCCATACACCTGCAATTAGACAAAACACAAAAGTGTGTGAAGTATTTTTGTTCTGGATAACACAAATAGATTATTGAATAGTTTGCACTAGAAATCACCTGACAAATATGCATATATGCAATATTTTTGGTCATATCCAAGGTAGTCATGTCCTCATCACTAACTTAGTTGTGCCCTCATCTAAACAACCCCTTGTTTATATTTACTATGATAAAATTGCAATAATGATAATGAAACCTTAGCTTCTTATGCTAATGGTATATATGATTACTATAATGTGGAACAAATAGAAGAATTTGTTGCTTTTATGGGTTCTTATGAAATTGAATCTCTGTTTAAAGAGTGTGAAAATCTTGATGATGTTGTTTACAAAACTGAAAATTTTGCTATACTCAAATATTGTTATGAGAGTTATGAATACAATGCCGATATTGATGCGTTTATTGAGAAAGTCTCCAATGTCCAAGAAGAGACTAATATTTTGCAAGAGTTTATGGAAGAAGAAAATGATGAAACTGTGAGCTCATTGGATGAAAAAGATGATGAGGAGAGCAAAGAACAAAAGGAGGAAGAGCGCATTAGATACCCGTGCCCACCTTCTAATGAGAGTAACTCTTCAACTCATACATTATTTAATTCCCCTTCGTGCTTACCGAAGGATGACTGCTATGATGATTGTTATGATCCCGTTGATTCTTTTGAAATATCCCTTTTTCATGATGCTTGCTATGCTTGTGGCCAAGATGCCAATATGAATGATGCTTATGGAGGTGAACTTGCTATAGTTCCTTATGTTAAACATGCAATTGTTGCTATTGCACCCACACATAATAGTCCTATTATCTTTTTGAATTCTCCAAACTACACTATATCGAAGAAGTTTGCTCTTATTAAGGATTATATTGATGGGTTGAGTTTTACTACTACACATGATGAGATATAATATGCATGTGCTTGCTGCTCCTACTTGCAATTCTTATGAGAGAGGAACTATATCTCCATCTCTCTATGTTTCCAACAAGGTAGAATTGCAAGAAACTGCTTATACTATGCATTGGCCTTTACTTGGTGTGCATGAATTGTTCTTTTATGACATGCTGATGCAGAGGAAGAGAGTTAGACTTCGTTGTTGCATGATATATGTTACTTTGTTCTCACTACTAAATCACAAATCATTGTTAATTAAAATTGGGTTTGATATACCTTGAGATCCGGGTGGATTCATTTCTTGAGCACTATATGCCTAGCTTAATGGATTTAAAGAAAGCACTGCCAGGGAGACAACCCGGAAGTTTTAGAGAGTCTTTTATTTCTGTTGAGTGATTTTATATAGTCTAAAAACAAAAAAAATAAAGAGGGAACCGAAAACTTTTCAAAAAGGAAAGTGAAAGTGAGAAAGACAAGCATTGTTGAAGTGGGGGAGCTCCTTGAACTTTGTTTATGCTCACGGAAACTTTGTGAATCTTAATTACAGAAACTTTTCATCAAAAATAATTATACCCTTGTATAATTCCATTGTTTTATAAAAATAATGTGCCAAGGTTTGCCTTTAGGATGTTTAGATTGCTTGTTGGTTTGTGCGGTGCAGGACAGAAACTTTGGCTGTAGTGCACGATTTTACATTTTTTACTGGACCGTCAAATGGTTCCGAAACTTTTTGAAATGTCCTTCTATACAAATTGTATATTTTTCCTAAGTTTTGTAGAATTTTTGGGGTAGAAGAAGTATGGTGAATGTTAAGACTACTAGAGACCGCCCTGTTTAAGACAGATTGTGTTTTTGACGCATAGTTTGCTTGTTTCGATGAAACTACCAATTTCTATCAGTGGATTAAGCCATGGAAAAGTTAATCACAGTAGACACAATGAAAACACAAAATATGAATTGGTTTGCAACAGTACTTATAGTAGTGATTTGCCTTATTATACTAATGGATCTTACCGAGTTTTCTGTTGAAGTTTTGTGTGGATGAAGTGTTTGATCGAGGAGGTCTCGATATGAGGAAAGGAGGAGAGGCAAGAGCTCAAGCTTGGGGATGCCCAAGGCACACCAAGTAAATATTCAAGGAGACTCAAGCGTCTAAGCTTGGGGATGCCCCGGAAGGCATCCCCTCTTTCTTCAACAAGTATCGGTATGTTTTCGGATTCGTTTCTTCATGCGATATGTGCAAATCTTGTAGCGTCTTTTACATTTAGTTTTCACTTTTCTTTTATGCACCATGCTGGTATGAGATAGTCCTTGGTTGATTTATAGAATGCTCATTGCACTTCACTTATATCTTTTGAGTATGGCTTTATAGAATGCTTCATGTGCTTCACTTATATCATTTGAAGTTTGGATTACCTATTTCTCTTCACATAGAAAACCGCCATTTGTACAATGCTCTTTTGCTTCAATTATATTTGTTAGAGCGTGGGCATATCTTTTGTAGAAATAATTAAACTCTGTTGCTTCACTTATATCAATTTAGAGAGATGACAGGAATTGGTCATTCACATGGTTAGTCATAAAATCCTACATAAAATTTGTAGATAACTGAATATGATATGTTTGATTCCTTGCAATATTTTTGCAATATAAAGGTGGTGATATTAGAGTCATGCTAGTGAGTGACTGTGGATTAGTAGAAATACTTGTGTTGAGGTTTGTGATTCCCGGAGCATGCACATATGGTGAACCATTATGTGATGAAGTTGGAGGATGATTTATTTTTTGATTGTCATCCTTTGTGTGGAGGTCGGGATCACGCGATGGTTAACTCCTACCAACCCTTCCCCTAGGAGCATGCGTGTAGTACTTTGTTTTGATGGCTAATAAATTTTTGCAATAAGTATGTGAGTTCTTTATGACTAATGTTGATTCCATGGATTATACGCACTCTCACCCTTCCATCGTTGCTAGCCTCTTCGGTACCGTGCATTGCCCTTTCTCACCTCGAGAGTTGGTGCAAACTTTGCCGGTGCATCCAAACCCCGTGATACGATACATTCTATCACACATAAGCCTCCTTATATCTTCCTCAAAACAGCCACCATACCTACCTATTATGGTATTTCCATAGCCATTCCAAGATATATTGCCGTGCAACTTCCATCATCATCATATACATGACTTGAGCATTCATTGTCATATTGCTTTGCATGATCGCAAGATACCTTGCATGATGTTTTCATGGCTTGTCCATTTTTTTATGTCATTGCTACGCTAGATCATTGCACATCCCGGTACACCAGCGGAGGCATTCATATAGAGTCATATCTTTGTTCTAGTATCGAGTTGTAATATTGAGTTGTAAGTAAATAAAAGTGTCATGACCATCATTATTAGATCATTGCCCCAGTGAGGAAAGGATGAGGGAGACTATGATTCCCCCACAAGTCGGGATCAGTCTCCGGACATTATGAAAAATAAAAGAGGCCAAAGAAGCCCAAATAAAAAAGGAGGCCATAGAAGCCCACCGAAAAATAAAATAAAAAAAGAAAATAAAAAATGAGAGAAAAAGAGAGAAGGGGCAATGCTACTATCCTTTTACCACACTTGTGCTTCAAAGTAGCACCATGTTCTTCATAGAGAGAGTCTCCTATGCTTTCACTTTCATATACTAGTGGGAATTTTCATTATAGAACTTGGCTTGTATATTCCGATGATGGGCTTCCTCAAACATCCGAAGTCTTCATCAGCAAGCAAGCTGGATGCACACCCACTTAGTTTATAGTTTGAGCTTTCATACACTTATAACTCTTAGTGCATCCATTGCATGGCAATCCCTACTCACATTGACATCAATTGATGGGCATCTGCATAGCCCGTTGATTAGCTGCATCGATGTGAGACTTTCTCCTTTTTGTGTTCTCCACATAACCTCCACCATCATATTCTATTCCACCCATAGTGCTATATCCATGGCTCACACTCATGTATTGCGTGAAAGTTCAAAAAGTTTGAGAATACTAAAGTATGAAACAATTGCTTGGCTAAAACTGGGGTTGTGCATGATATAAATACTTTTTGTGGTGAAGATGGAGCATAACCAGACTATATGATTTTGTAGGGATAACTTTCTTTGGCCATGTTGTTTTGAAGTATTATCATCTTAATGTCAAATGATAGACTATTGCTTTGAATCACTCGTGTCTTAATATTCATGCCATGATTAGATTAAATGATCAAGATTATGATAGGTAGCATTCCACATCAAAAATTATCTTTTTTATCATTTACCTACTTGAGGACGAGTAGGAATTAAGCTTGGGGATGTGATACGTCTTTGTCGTATCTACAATTTTTGATTGTTCCATGCCAATATTATTCAACTTTCATATACTTTTGGCAACTTTTTATATTATTTTTGGGACTAACATATTGATCCAGTGCCCTGTGCCAGTTCCTGTTTGTTGCATGTTTTATGTTTCGCAGAAAACCCATATCAAACGGAGTCCAAACGGGATAAAAATGGATGGAGAATATTTTTGGAATATTTGTGATATTTGGGAAGACAATCAACGCGAGACGATGCCCGAGGGGGCCATGAGGCAGGGGGGCGCGCCCCTGACCCTCGTGGGCACACCGTAAGGTGGTTGCTGCTCTTCTTTTGCCGCAAGAAGCTAATTTTCGGAAAAAAAAATTGTGGCAAAGGTTTCAATCCTATCGGAGTTACGGATCTCCGGATATATAAGAAACGGTGGAAGGAACGAATCAGGGAAGGCAGAAATAGAGAGGGATAGAGAGACAGATCCAATCTCGGAGGGGCTCTCGCCCCTCCCACGCCATCGAGACCATGGACCAGAGGGAGAACCCTTCTCCCACCTAGGGAGAAGGCCAAGTAAGAAGAGGAAGGAGGGGGCTCTCTCCCCCTTGCTTTCGGTGGCGCCGGAACACCGCCGGGGCCATCATCATCACCGGAATCTACACCAACAACTTCACTGCCCTCATCACCAACTCTTCCCCCCTCTATGCATTGGTGTAACCCCTCTTTTACCCGCTGTAATATCTACTTAAACATGGTGCTCAATGCTATATATTATTTCCCAATGATGTATGGCTATCCTGTGTTGTTTGAGTAGATCCGTTTTGTCCTATGGTTAATTGATGATCGTGATTGGTTTGAGTTGCATGTTTTATTATTGGTGTTGTCCTATGTTGTTCTCCATGTCGCGCAAGCGTGAGGGATTCCCGTTGTAGGGTGTTGCAATATGTTCATGGTTTGCTTATTGTCTGTGTTGCGTGAGTGACTGAAACACAAACACGGATAGGTGGGTCGTGGCATATGGGAATAAAGAGGACTTGATACTTTAATGCTATGGTTGGGTTTTACCTTAATGATCTTTAGTAGTTGCGAATGATTTCTAGAGTTCCAATCATAAGTGCATATGATCCAAGAAGAGAAAGTATGTTATCCTATGCCTCTCCCTCAAATAAAATTGCAATAGTGATTACCGGTCTAGTTATCGATTGCCTAGGGACAAATAACTTTCTCGTGATAAAAAACTCTATACTAAAACTAACTTAGTTGTGTCCTCATCTAAACATCCCCTAGTTTATATTTACGTGCTCTTTATTATCTTGCAAACCTATCCTATCAGACCTGCAAAGTGCTTCTAGTTTCATCTTGTTCTAGGTAAAGCGAACATCAAGCGTGCGTAGAGTTGTATCGGTGGTTGATAGAACTTGAGGGAATATTTGTTCTACCTTTAGCTCCTCATTGGGTTCGACACTCTTACTTATCGAAAGAGGCTAGAATTGATCCCCTATACTTGTGGGTTATCATGGGTCCGGATCGGAAGGAAGGGATGGCTGCCCAATCCGCACCTAGCGGCTCTATGATGTAAAACCACTCCTTCTCCTAGATCTTGACATTATCTATAAATGTGCCTTCCAGCCACTCAACCCGAGAGAGCTTACTAACCATCGGCCCCTGCAGTCCGCTTGTTTGCTGTCAACAATCTTTGGCTTGATGTTGAAGACCATCGGCCGCAGGCCGAAGTGTGGTCGGACCGAAAGAAAGGCCAGTCTCATGATGATGACCGAGATGTGCTGGAAGGAGTTTGGGGTGAGGTCATGGAAGTCTAGCCTGGTGAAGAATGCCAGGCCCCTTTTGAAGGGGTGGAGAGGGAAACCTAATCCCCGGATGAAGTGGGGGATGAACACAACCCTCTCACCTGGCCATGGAGTGGGGATGACCTGACCCTCCTTCAGGATGCGGTGAGCGACATTAGCCAGAAACCTAATCCTCAGATGAAGTGGGGGATGAACACCACCCTCTCGTCTGGTCGTGGAATAGGGATGACCTGACCCTCCTCCAAGACGCGGTGAGCGACATTGGCTAGAAGGTAGCCCGCGCTCTTAAGCTCCTAGATCGCGTCCTTGGTGACGTTGGAGGCCTCCCAGTTGCCTGTTGAGCCAGAGTCGGCCATGGCCAGTCAACACTACTAGGGAAAACCTTATACACAGAATCTTAGCAGCACCGCGGTTTAGGGGGAGGCGCTACTGCTAATTAGCAGCAGCGCGGGAAAAAATAGGCGCTACTGCTACTGCTACTAACTTAGCAGTAGCACGGCTGGGCAGAACTAGGCTGCTACTAAAATCGACTGACAGTTCCCTCCAACCTAGATTTAGCAGTAGTGCGGTCTTTATAAGCATGCTTTTTCTAGGATGCGCTATTGCTAATTGTCGCTATTTTGAAACTGGCCACATGGCGGGACCCACTTAGCAGTAGCGCGTGAGGCATAAGCGCGCTGCTACTACGTTAATGGTTGTAGTGCGGTTTATGACGAATGCTACTGCTAAGCCGCAACATATACCACCTTTTTCCCTCCCCCTCCCCTCCCCCATCCTCTCTTCCTCACTTTCCCCTACCTCCCACCTCCTCTCTCCCTCACTTTGCTTCTTCCTCACTACTTCTCCCCCCATTACTCTGCTTCTTCTACCTACCTGTCTTTCTCTTTATTACTCCTAGCTAACTTAAACCAACTCCATTAATGCATCTCCTTTCTCTTTTTCCTCTCCCACCACTAGATAAAGCAATCTCCTTCCCCAACTAGCTTGGTAGATCTACCCATTTAATGATGTGAGCTATGTACCTCCCTAACTAGATCTATCCATGTCAAGAATTAATCTTTGTCCACTTTTGATCATTCCCTAGGTGTGTGGTGACACCGATCGACATCATCATCACCGTGCTCGATCTTGAGATTGCTGATTAAAAATTTGTGCTTTTGCAAGAATGGAAATATGTGTATGTGTGCGATATGACATAATCACGTGATATGATGGAAAGTTTGTTTGTGGCTTGAGTTGCCTCCGAATTGTGCTTGAGTTGCCTATGTTTTGCCGAAATGTCAATTTATTTCCGTTTCGGCGAATTTCGGGCAAACTCTATATGTCCTATTTTTAGGGAAGGCCATGCCAAATTTTTGTACGACTTTGATGCATGCACGCATTCTTATAATAAATTTGTTTATTATTACTATGCATGCGTTCATGATGGTCAGTGGAACGATGGTGGAAAGGTTGTTGCAATCGGCAGTGCAGGACATGAAAGAAAATAACCTGAAAGAGGTCTTATGTCTGTGTTGAAGATGCAAAGGAACAGTTTGGCTTGACCCCTATGATGATGGTTGTCGGTGTCAAAACCGGTGGATCTCGGGTAGGGGGTCACGAACTGTGCGTCTAGGCGGATGGTAACAAGAGACAAGGGACACGATGTTTTTACCCAGGTTCGGGCCCTCTCAATGGAGGTAAAACCCTACTCCTGCTTGATTAATATTGATGATATGGGTAGTACAAGAGTAGATCTACCACGAGATCAGGGAGGCTAAACCCTAAGAGCTAGCCTATGGTATGATTGTTGTTCGTCCTACGGACTAAAACCCTCCAGTTAATATAGACACCGGAGAGGGCTAGGGTTACATAGAGTCGGTTACAATGGGAGGAAATCTACATATCCGTATCGCCAAGCTTGGCTTCTACGCCAAGGAAAGTCCCATCCGGACACAGGACGAAGTCTTCAATCTTGTATCTTCCTAGTCCAGGAGTCCGGCCAAAGGTTATAGTCCGGCTATTCGGACACTCCCTAATCCGGGACTCCCTCAGTAGCCCCTGAACCAGGCTTCAGTGACGACGAGTCCGGCGCGCAAATTGTCTTCGGCATTACAAGGCGGGTTCCTCCTTCGAATACTTCATAGAAGATTCTGAACACGAGGATAGTGTCCGGCTCTGCAAAATAAGTTCCACATACCACCATAGAGAAAATAATATTTGTACAAATCTAATCTGCTGACGTATTCCGCAGCGTGACATCACGCCACAACCAAGCCCTTACTCGAATCTTTTTACTATCCCACCTTAGCACGTTTAGCGAGGTGGTTTCCTTGGCACGTCTTGTCGAAGCAGAGATCATGTCCCCTTATTCCGAGATTTCTCATCAATACGGGCGTGGGTAACCCAAACGTGCCCGTTGGTATGTTTCCTCGATCGAAGGCGAGTCCCAAACGGTCACGGGGAGGGCTCTTGGTATTCAACCTCTTTATAAAGAGACGAAGGCTCGACTCCTTTCTTTCAGTCTCAATTAAATCCGCCTCTCACCTTGAGTTCCAACACCCAAAGCTTCAGATTCAGGTGCTTCGGACCTCCGATGATGTCCGGCTCCGACCTTCAAGGCCGGTGGATGCCTTCCTCCGCTACGGAAGAAGACGTGCTAAAGCTAAGAGATGCCAGGTATCTAACCGGCGAAATCTCGCATAGGTTGTCTGCTCAAGGGCAGGTTATTCCCACTCCCAAGCCTGGTGAGAGCGTGGTGTTCGTGTCTCACTTTCTTCGGGGGCTAGGCTTCCCGACGGACCCCTTCGTGAGGGGGCTCATGTTTTATTACGGGCTGGAATTTCACGACTTAGCTCTGGAGTCCATCCGCCATATCTCATCGTTCATTATCGTGTGCGAGGCCTTCCTCCGTATTACTCCTCACTTCGGTTTGTAGCTCAAAACCTTCAAAGTAGGGCCGAAGATGATCGAGGGGCTGCACGCAGAGTGCGGAGGCGTTGTTATAAGCAAGAATGTCGACGCTCCATGGCCCGAGGTCTCTTTTTAAGAGGAGTTCAGCTTATGGCAACGAGAGTGGTTTTATATCACAGCTCCCAGGGGAACCAAATGGGTGGCGCCACCTGCCTTTCGCTCGGGTCCCCCACCACAACTAGTGTCATGGGTTAATAAAGGGCTTAACTGGGGGCCGTCCAAGGACGTGCCCTTGTTGCAGCGCCGCGTTTGAGATCTCCTAGAAAGAGATATCAATCTGGCCGTAGTGATGCAGGTTATGTTGATTCGCCGCATCCTGCCCTGCAAACGTTGCCCCCTCCGCCTGTGGGAGTTTAATCCGGAAGGACCACGAGCCCTCCAACATTTTGTGGGCGTGACGCCCATGGAGATGTACAATTTGTTCCTCGGATCACAAGCAATGTGTCCGGACTCGTCCGAGGATGCAGGTCTGAGCTGCAACCGCCCGGATACTCAAGTAAGTAGCCCTGTACCCGGACACGCTATCTGTATATTCATTATAAAATTGCCCTTAAAAGAGTTGTCCCTTAAATAGGAGTGGATAGCGAAAGCAAAGCTAATCCGGTGTCTGGCCCCCCTCCCTGAGACTACGCCGGATCCCGTGTTAACCAGGATGCTAGAAGTTGTGCCTTTGGAAGAAGGCGGGGAGGGGAACAAGGAAGCTACCGCCTCCTCGAAGGAGGATGTCAGGAAAGGAGGAATTGAGAATTCCTCTAACCAGGGGAAGAAGAGGACCGCCTCTGAAGACCCGGAGACCATGGTCTCAAAGCGGGGGAAGAAATCTTTGTCGGAGGGTCCGGCACCGAGGGATGCCTCGGTCGCATTGTGCCCCCAAGGGGATCAGCCTTCCACCGAGTCGTAAGTAAGGAAGGGAGTTTTAAAATGAGAGAGATCCCTGTTCTATTTCTGAGGAAGATAACCGAAAGTTTATAGTTCGGACCTCAGCCCTTCACGGCAAAGCTCGTCTTCAGGGGATCTTTGTCCGGAGATGATGGAGAGCGGAACACCTCCCCCCGCCGTACCGCCTTGCGAGGCGGGCGACCCTAAGGTGTCATCACGAAGGGTCTCTCCGAATCCGGCAGGGCCGGAAGGCAGTCGTATGGCCCCCCAAGGCCCTCCGTGTCCGGCCTTTTTCCATCAGACGAGTCTGGCACCGTCCAGTGCATGGTCGGAGGAGCTGAAGGATCTGCTCGGATGAGCGTTTATCTCAGAAGAACATCGTATGTTAATGGATACGATGATTGGAAGGATTTCATCTGCGGAGAGCGGGTTGTACGAAGCCGTCAGGAGTTTACTGACAGGTTTTGAGGTACGTGAAACAATGTACCTTTTAACAGATCCGCATATATAAGATGCGCCCTATATAGATAGTAGCCCCTGAGACTCGGTGCATTGTCAAAAATGACGGCGCGCCGAGGATCATAATCCCTGGTAAAATATTGTGCCTTTCCTATGTAGGTGGCGAAGTGTCCGGTGGCTGGCCAGACTGATGAATTTGCCGAGCTAAAGCGGCAACTTGACATGGTAGATGCCGACATCGTGCTTGTCAACAAGCGGCTTGACGAGGCACAAGGTATGTAATTTCTCCAAAGACACCTGGTAAGAGGAGCTTGATGCCCGTACCTTACAACATATGTGCTTGATGCAGATGGTGCCGCTGCCATGGAGAACCTTCGGGCAGAACTTGCCCGAGCCAAGGAGCAGGCCAGGAAAAGCGATGCGGCTGCCTTAAAGGCGACTGAAGAGCTAAAAGCCGAATAGGCTGATCACTGCCAAAGCAAGAAGGAAATGGCCGAAATGGCTATAAAGTGGAAGAATGCCGCCGACCGCTGCAAGCTTCTTGAAAAAGAAGATCGGGTAGCACATAAGGACCTAGAGAAGGTCACTATCGAGGCCAAGGATACTCGCTCTGCGATGAGAGCTATGAAGGAGGAGCTATGTCAGGCCAGAGAAATCACGGCTGGAATGCCCTTTATGTTGCGGATGAAATTCGGGGATCTTAAATATGCTCCGTTAGACCGACAGTGGAGTGCGGCGAATAATTATCTGGACTTGGCGGCGAGTGCCGCGGGCGCGGCCGAACACTTCCGTGATCAGCAGGACCATGAAGTGGAAAGCTTTTTTGGTCGCAGTTCCACAATCCAGACCACCCCCTTCCATTAACCGATCGTTTGGCCGCATGGGCGGAGCTGAATAGGTTATCCAGACTCGCCATGAAGTATGTCGTGAGTCATCTGTGGCCGAAAAGGCCTGAGCCGAAGAGTTATTTTAGCTTGGTGCAGCAGTTCCTCGGTGCGGTGCTGCATATTAATGCAATGAAGAGGTCAGCATGCATAGAGGGTGCGCAGATGGCTCTTGCCCGTGTCAAGACATACTGGGCAGAGATGAAGGCTAGTGCTATTGCATCCCAAGATTCGGACGAAAGCCGGGTACCTACCGCTCACTATTTTTAGGAAGTTCTGCAGGGCACTCGTTTAATAGAGACGTAGTGCTCGAAGGATGTTATGTTCGAATAAGATGTATTATCATAAAACAAAATAAAAAGCTTTTTATACTTGTGCTTTCAAGAATTAGAATACCTCCTGTGTGGCCGTTAATGTATATGTGTATATAACCTGAAAGATGGCAGTCTTCGGCTTCAGCCCCCACGCATATAATGCGGGGGTGTTTGCAGAAGGCGCATTTTCACACTTGATCCAACGTCTTGGTCCTATAAAGGAGGTGATAGCGCAGCGAACTTGGCAACCGGACTATAATGCTTTATCACTTTCACTTAGCCATAGGAGTTTGACAGTGGGGCTACTACATAGCCCCTAGGGGCACCGCGCTCACCCGAATTTGGGGCGCGTGTGTGCCTGGCCAGGAAACGGCCCTTCGTTAATGCGGAGGAATCCTAAAGATTCCGGCGGGTCATCGAGTGGTTGACCAGTCTCGCACTATATCATGACAGTCAGTTTTTGGCTTTCTCTACTGAGGTGCTCGCCTGGCTGAACTGGGGCACAATCGCAATAGTTCTCCTGGTGCCGCCTTAGCCGATAGAGCAGAACGTAAGGCAGCAAAACACAGCAGCCGGGCAAACCCAACATTTGACCAAAGAAATGATTCGGAGTTAATGCATATAAGGCCAAACTCGCGACGCCGAACAGTCCCTAAGGTATTCGGTCTTTCCTTGGTAAGAAGACCCTGGTGTCCAGGTACGCGCAACATTCTGACGTGGCCACATGCCAAGACGCTAGCTCCCTCCTCGGTTATAACAAGAAACCGGGGGATGTGTATCAACAAGAGACAGTAAAAAAGGTTTACGCAGGGTCTTAATCTGAAAAGAATCCTTGGAATGGGTCCCTACTGCACGTCTGCACCTGTGTCTCCGTTGTGCCGTATCCTGGACGGGTGTAGCACGATGTTCATCTGTAAAAGAGAGGAACTTAGTTGAAAAAGATCGTGCGAAAATCTATGTTATATGAAATAAACAAAGTATAATTCAGAAAATGGGTAGAATTGAGCTTTATTGTCTCTTGTTGTACACGCGCGGAGCCCCTTGTACGGGGGTATGCGGCTAGTAAGCCCTTGTGTGTTTATGCTGGACTCGGCTAGCCATGTCCGGGGTCTGAACGACCTGTTTAGGTGCTTTGGTTTGTAAAGCCGGTTTAGTGTGTGGCTGTCTAGGCAGCCACACAGTCTTCCGCGCTTGAGGAACACTCGATATTTCCCTTTAATGAGATGATGCCTCGCGGACCGGGCATTTTGAGTGTAAGGGATGCATAATGCAGCATTGCGTTAAAGCGGGCGAAAGCTTCGCATCCTAGTAGTGCTTGATAGCTACTTGTAAATGGGGCGATGTGGAAGGTTAGCTTTTCGCAGCGGAAGTTGTCGGGGGAGCCGAACTGATAGAGGCGGGGGTGTCCCGATCTTTCGATGAGATGATAACTATCGATTTGGTGAAGATGACTTTGACGATCCGACTACAAACGTGCACGACGTTGCGCCTTAGCAATCGCTAAACCAACTCCGAAAGGTTATTGACCACGCTGGAGCACAATCAACCTGACCACGAAGGTCTATTCCTGCAAGCAATCGAAGAACAAGCAAGAATATGATAAAAGCAATCTGAATATTGCGAGTATATATGAAGTATTGATAAAGGTGAGGATCCGTAAGCGGTCTTGGTCTGGTCGTTGGACACAAACGAAGTACACGAAGTTGCAATGGCTAACTTTTAACTAAACAAATCCCAAGGAAAAGCTACTAGATGGATCTACTTATATAGGAGCAAGGGGTGGAGGCCAAGGAGGTGGGAGGACGTCCCAAGGCAGCCTAAAACTAAATCTAGGTCGTACAAGGCCAATGGGCCCAAGTGGAGGTGATGTAACACCTTTGAACTTGTAGTTTGACTCGGATTCTGCTGCAGCATCAGATTGTTTCGTCCACAACTCAACGCTCCGGACGAATTTGAAGGTGATTCCAATTGGGTTGGAAAGTGCACGAAATCTAGTTTCCAATAAAAAAAGAATCACCCAATTCGGAGTCCGTATGAAAAATTTGTGTGTGTTTTGAGTCAGGTGTGTCTGTGCAGTCCGAATCTGAATCCAGAACGTGAGAGACTTGGACTCTATCTTCTCTTAGGCCAAAAGTGACGTGAGAGAACTTTTTGGACAGCAAATAAACATCTCTTTCTTCCTTATCTTCATATGTGGATTGTACAAATGTTCCATACACCTGCAATTAGACAAAACACAAAAGTGTGTGAAGTATTTTTGTTCTGGATAACATAAATAGATTATTGAATAGTTTGCACTAGAAATCACCTGACAAATATGCATATATGCAATATTTTTGGTCATATCCAAGGTAGTCATGTCCTCATCATCCTCCCCTTCTTGAAAATAAAGCCGTCCTCGGCGTTGCTTAATCTGAAATGTGGCTAACAAAAGAGACAAGGTGTACATGTTGTATATGTATATGTCATCCATTTTTACTTCCCTTGATTTTTGCATATATGACACATGAATAGATGAGTAACTTGCATAGTTCATAAAATCTAAAGCCAAAAAATTAGCACAAGAAGTAGAAGGCATGAAAATATTGCAACTCAATTTGCACATATAAGTGAAGCTCTTATTCATTTCAAAAGATTGACAATGTTCATCATTAAACCATCCCAAAATTGGTGAATAAACCTTACTTGCATCAAATTTCCATGCTACAACATGCTTAAATACGCAAACAGGCAATAAGTCATTCAACACAGAATCATCACCAAGATTAGAGGTCATATCAAAATGATTAAACATTGGTTCTTTTGCATCAATAGTTAATTCAATGGGTGCACTCAAAATTGTTGGTATTTCAGTTGTTTGATCACATGGCAAAGTCAAATTATCAACGTAGTCCTCTAAAATAGGTGGTGTGATCAAAATAGTGGGTAGCTCATCAGATGGTGCATTCAAATTGACAAGGCAATCATCATTCTCATGTAGAGATGGAAGATCAGTACCTTTGTCATTACCTCTTATGATCAACTCAGATGATGTAGCCACTCTCGGGGGCGATGTGTCACATGGTGGAGGTGATGTAGTCCTGACAACAACGGATGTGGTTGTCATAGTATGCCTAGTAGTTGAAGGAACAATCATATCAACTCTTGGAATGTGCACCGTGCGCTTGTTCTCCTCGTGGCCAACACGTCGTTTTATTTCCTGTTCAGCTTTGCAAGCAAGACGAAACAAATGGTCCATAGGATAACACTCTTCATGAATTAGTATCTCTTGAATATCACGGTTTAATCCTCCCCAAAATCTATCCATAAAATCATCTTCACTTTCTTCTAAAGAGGAATGCAACAAGGTAGTTTGTAAATCATCATAATATTTTGTTACAGTTTCACTACCTTGTTTTAAGTGTTGCAACTTCTTAATCATGTCACGAGTATAATAAGCAGGGACGAAAGTATGTCGCATGGCAAGTTTCAAATCATCCCAAGTAGTAGGTATATAATCAGGGTGTAACCGACAATATTCACTCCACCAAACCAAAGCATAACCAGTGAAAGAACCAACAGCAACCTTAACCTTTTTATGTTCATTGAAATTATGGGAAGCAAATATATTTTTTATGTCGAACTCCCATTCAATATATAAAGCAGGTTTAAAACGGCCATTAAATGGTGGTATAGATACATTAACCTGATCATGTGCATTTGGATGTTTGTGCACCTCTCGTGACGGTTGTGGTATTTGCAAAGGTGGTGGCACGTCTCCCGCGATCGACAAAGCCCATGAATTGACTCTGGATCCTGTCATGATTAGTAGAACAAGAAACAAAACCCAAAAATAATGTTCCTATAACTACTAGGATGTGGTGGTAAAACGCTAACAGTAAAGCAAATATCAATGTCTTACAAGTTCTTACCATGCAGCAGGCGGTGATCGGCAACCAGCGGTGTCAAGTAACTCCGAATATTGAGTAAAGCGATTGCCAGGGGAGCGTACGTATACACGGTGTAGAAATATGTGGAGCTGGGTTGGCTATATATGGTAGCAAAAGATTAGCAATAATCAATTCAAAGATGCAATGTTGAATAAACGCTCAACGACGGTACTGTGCTGGTCCTAGGCTAGACCGTACTAGAGACGCGAGCCTAGAACACTAATGAGGTCACGGCGTAGCACAATATAGCATCAATGAATGATACTAAGTAGCTCTTGACAGCAAGATATAAGTGAAGATCACAACGGCAGTGAAGATAATGATGAAAAAGAACTGCCAAGCAGGATATACAACAACTCTCTCTCCAACTTTCCTTTTGAAAAGTTTGAGACAATTTTCTGATAAATTCTTTCAAAGAATGCTACTAACTCAAGCACTTGATAGAGGCGAGGGTCCCGATCTTTCGATGAGATGATAACTATCGATTTGGTGGAGACGACTTTGACGATCCGACTACAAACGTGAACGACGTTGCTCCTTAGCAATCGCTAAACCAATCTCCTGAGGTTACTGACGATGCTGGAAGCACGGTCAGCCTGACCACGAAGGTCTATTCCTGCGAGCAATCGAAGAACGAGCAAGAATATGATAAAGCAATCTGAATATTGCAAATATATATGAAGTATTGGTAATGGTGGGGATCCGGAAGCGGTCTTGGTCTGGTCGTTGGACACAAACGAAGTACACGAAGTTGCAATGGCTAACTTTTAACTAAACAAATCCCAAGGAAAAAGCTACTAGATGGATCTACTTATATAGGAGCAAGGGGTGGCGGCCAAGGAGGTGGGAGGACGTCCCAAGGCAGCCTAAAACTAACCCTAGGTCGTACAAGGCTCATGGGCCCAAGTGGAGGTGATGTAACACCTTTGGACTTGTAGTTTGACTCGGATTCTGCTGCAGCATCAGATTGTTTCGTCCACAACTCAACGCTCCGGACGAATTTGAAGGTGATTCCAATTGGGTTGGAAAGTGCACGAAATCTAGTTTCCAACAAAAAAAGAATCACCCAATTCGGAGTCCGTATGAAAAACTTGTGTGCGTTTTGAGTCAGGTATGTCTGTGCAGTCCGAATCTGAATCCAGAACGTGAGAGACTTGGACTCTATCTTGTCTTGGGCCAAAAGTGACGTGAGAGAACTTTTTGGACAGCAAATAAACATCTCTTTCTTCCTTATCTTCATATGTGGATTGTACAAATGTCCCATACACCTGCAATTAGACAAAACACAAAAGTGTGTGAAGTATTTTTGTTCTGGATAACATAAATAGATTATTGAATAGTTTGCACTAGAAATCACCTGACAAATATGCATATATGCAATATTTTTGGTCATATCCAAGGTAGTCATGTCCTCATCATCCTCCCCTTCTTGAAAATAAAGCCGTCCTCTGCGTTGCTTAATCTGAAATGTGGCTAACAAAAGAGACAAGGTGTACATGTTGTATATGTATATGTCATCCATTTTTACTTCCCTTGATTTTTGCATATATGACACATGAATAGATGAGTAACTTGCATAGTTCATAAAATCTAAAGCCAAAAAATTAGCACAAGAAGTAGAAGGCATGAAAATATTGCAACTCAGTTTGCACATATAAGTGAAGCTCTTATTCATTTCAAAAGATTGACAATGTTCATCATTAAATCATCCCAACATTGGTGAATAAACCTTACTTGCATCAAATTTACATGCTACAACATGCTTAAATAAGCAAACATGCAATAAGTCATTCAACACAGAATCATCACCAAGATTAGAGGTCATATCAAAATGATTCAACATTGGTTCTTTTGCATCAATAGTTAATTCAATGGGTGCACTCAAAATTGTTGGTATTTCAGTTGTTTGATCACATGGCAAAGTCAAATTATCAACGTAGTCCTCTAAAATAGGTGGTGTGATCAAAGTAGTGGGTAGCTCATCAGATGGTGCATTCAAATTGACAAGGCATTCATCATTCTCATGTAGAGATGGAAGATCAGTACCTTTGTCATTACCTCTTATGATCAACTCAGATGATGTAGCCACTCTCGGGGGCGATGTGTCACATGGTGGAGGTGATGTAGTCCTGACAACAACGGATGTGGTTGTCATAGTATGCTTAGTAGTTGAAGGAACAATCATATCAACTCTTGGAATGTGCACCGTGCGCTTGTTCTCCTCGTGGCCAACACGTCGTTTTATTTCCTGTTCAGCTTTGCAAGCAAGATGAAACAAATGGTCCATAGGATAACACTCTTCATGAATTAGTAGCTCTTGAATATCACGGTTTAATCCTCCCCAAAATCTATCCATAAAATCATCTTCACTTTCTTCTAAAGAGGAATGCAACAAGGTAGTTTGTAAATCATCATAATATTTTGTTACAGTTTCACTACCTTGTTTTAAGTGTTGCAACTTCTTAATCATGTCACGAGTATAATAAGCAGGGACGAAAGTATGTCGCATGGCAAGTTTCAAATCATCCCAAGTAGTAGGTATATAATCAGGGTGTAACCGACAATATTCACTCCACCAAACCAAAGCATAACCAGTGAAAGAACCAACCGCAACCTTAACCTTTTTATGTTCATTGAAATTATGGGAAGCAAATATATTTTTTATGTCGAACTCCCATTCAATATATAAAGCAGGTTTAAAACGGCCATTAAATGGTGGTATAGATACATTAACCTGATCATGTGCATTTGGATGTTTGTGCACCTCTCGTGACGGTTGTGGTATTTGCAAAGGTGGTGACACGTCTCCCGCGATCGACAAAGACCATGAATTGACTCTGGATCCTGTCATGATTAGTAGAACTAGAAACAAAACCCAAAAATAATGTTCCTATAACTACTAGGATGTGGTGGTAAAACGCTCACAGTAAAGCAAATATCAATGTCTTACAAGTTCTTACCATGCAGCAGGCGGTGATCGGCAACCAGCGGTGTCAAGTAACTCCGAATATTGAGTAAAGCGATTGCCAGGGGAGCGTACGTATACACGGTGTAGAAATATGTGGAGCTGGGTTGGCTATATATGGTAGCAAAAGATTAGCAATAATCAATTCGAAGATGCAATGTTAAATAAACGCTCAACGACGGTCTGTGTTGGTCCTAGGCTAGACCGTACTAGAGACGCGAGCCTAGAACACTAATGAGGTCACGGAGTAGCACAACTAGCATCAATGAAGGATACTAAGTAGCTCTTGACAGCAAGATATATGTGAATATCACAACGGCAGTGAAGATAATGATGAAAAACAACTGCCAAGCAGGATATACAACAACTCTCTCTCCAACTTTCCTCTTGAAAAGTTTAAGACAATTTTCTGATAAATTCTTTCAAAGAATGCTATTAACTCAAGCTTTCCAATGCAAAAATAATCACTCAATTCCGAGTTGATATGAGGAGTCAAAGAATTCTAAAACTGGCCTGAAAAATTGGAACAAGCTGTGTTCATGAACTTCGGAGGGCAAAAAGACCTATTTAAAAGCCGATTTTGAGGTGTCAAATATTGAACTAGCTTCTGCAACTATTTAGATGCGGCTCGTCGCTAGCTTCAATTTGAGTAGTCACGGAGCCAAAACGGACTTCGTATGAGGAAGATACACCTGTTTTACTGAACAGTGCGCAAAAGAGATTCCAATCCGAATTCAGGTACGAGATTGATTCTAGATAGATCCAATTTTTTTCTTCTCTATTTTTTTTCTCACGCTTTTTTTTTCTTTTTCTTCTCTCTCTTTTTCTTTTTTTTCCTTTTTTCTCTTTTTTTCTCTATCTTTTTTTTCAAGACAAATTAGATAAGATGCAGATTGGATCAGGCGAAGATGTGAATGACCTCAACTATGATTATGACAATGAACAGTGCGTAGCACGTGGTGGAAATTAATAGATGGGATGGTGGACAGCGGAAGGGATAATGATGCAGCGGCGGCGTGACTAATGTGAACAGAACTCGAAACTCTAAAGGAACTAGACGCTAAGACCAGCAACTTACACGACGATGCAACCGATAATTCAACTATGCAAACAATGAATAGAAAATTGCAAAGGCTCAGACTGGCTTGGATAAAGGATGAACAGATCTAACTTTTTTTGTGTGGCTTTTTCTTGGACAATAGGTAAGAAAATAAATCTAATCTAGGAAAACTGGAAATTCTCACCGAGCAACCTGAAAACTGATACCACTTGATAGAGGCGGGGGTGTCCCGATCTTTCGATGAGATGATAACTATCGATTTGGTGAAGATGACTTTGAGGATCCGACTACAACGTGCACGACGTTGCGCCTTAGCAATCGCTAAACCAACTCCGAAAGGTTATTGACCACGCTGGAGCACAATCAACCTGACCACGAAGGTCTATTCCTGCAAGCAATCGAAGAACAAGCAAGAATATGATAAAAGCAATCTGAATATTGCGAGTATATATGAAGTATTGATAAAGGTGAGGATCCGTAAGCGGTCTTGGTTTGGTCGTTGGACACAAACGAAGTACACGAAGTTGCAATGGCTAACTTTTAACTAAACAAATCCCAAGGAAAAGCTACTAGATGGATCTACTTATATAGGAGCAAGGGGTAGAGGCCAAGGAGGTGGGAGGACGTCCCAAGGCAGCCTAAAACTAAATCTAGGTCGTACAAGGCCAATGGGCCCAAGTGGAGGTGATGTAACACCTTTGGACTTGTAGTTTGACTCGGATTCTGCTGCAGCATCAGATTGTTTCGTCCACAACTCAACGCTCCAGACGAATTTGAAGGTGATTCCAATTGGGTTGGAAAGTGCACGAAATCTAGTTTCCAACAAAAAAAGAATCACCCAATTCGGAGTCCGTATGAAAAACTTGTGTGCGTTTTGAGTCAGGTGTGTCTGTGCAGTCCGAATCTGAATCCAGAACGTGAGAGACTTGGACTCTATCTTCTCTTGGGCCAAAAGTGACGTGAGAGAACTTTTTGGACAGCAAATAAACATCTCTTTCTTCCTTATCTTCATATGTGGATTGTACAAATGTTCCATACACCTGCAATTAGACAAAACACAAAAGTGTGTGAAGTATTTTTGTTCTGGATAACATAAATAGATTATTGAATAGTTTGCACTAGAAATCACCTGACAAATATGCATATATGCAATATTTTTGGTCATATCCAAGGTAGTCATGTCCTCATCACGAACATAACTTCTAATAGGAGAGAACCCGTACAATGGGTATCCGGGCCTGGCATTACCCCTCGAAAGGAAGTGTTGCCATGGCGACTTTTTGTTGGGTTTATCCCCATTTTGCGGATTATGTCCTGATAAAGCAGGTTTAGACCATTGCCGCCGTCCATTAGGACTTGTGTAAAGTGGAGTCCGTCAATTATCAGATCTAATATCAAGGCAGTCCAACCTGCGTTCTGGATACTTCTAGAGTAATCCTGACGGTCGAAGGTGATTGGTTTTAACAACCAGTGGCGGGACTCCTCTGGGACAGGCTGATGAGGACATGACTACCTTGGATATGACCAAAAATATTGCATATATGCATATTTGTCAGGTGATTTCTAGTGCAAACTATTCAATAATCTATTTATGTTATCCAGAACAAAAATACTTCACACACTTTTGTGTTTTGTCTAATTGCAAGTGTATGGGACATTTGTACAATCCACATATGAAGATAAGGAAGAAAGAGATGTTTATTTGCTGTCCAAAAAGTTCTCTCACGTCACTTTTGGCCCAAGAGAAGATAGAGTCCAAGTCTCTCACGTTCTGGATTCAGATTCGGACTGCACAGACATACCTGACTCAAAACGCACACAAGTTTTTCATACGGACTCCGAATTGGGTGATTCTTTTTTGTTGGAAACTAGATTTCGTGCAATTTTTAACCCAATTGGAATCACCTTCAAATTCGTCCGGAGCGTTGAGTTGTGGACGAAACAATCTGATGCTGCAGCAGAATCCGAGTCAAACTACAAGTCCAAAGGTGTTACATCACCTCCACTTGGGCCCATTGGCCTTGTACGACCTAGATTTAGTTTTAGGCTGCCTTGGGACGTCCTCCCACCTCCTTGGCCGCCACCCCTTGCTCCTATATAAGTAGATCCATCTAGTAGCTTTTCCTGGGGATTTGTTTAGTTAAAAGTTAGCCATTGCAACTTCGTGTGCTTCGTTTGTGTCCAACGACCAGACCAAGACCACTTTTCGGATCCCCACCATTATCAATACTTCATACATATTCGCGATATTCAGATTGCTTTTATCATATTCTTGCTTGTTCTTCGATTGCTTGCAGGAATAGACCTTCGTGGTCAGGTTGATCGTGCTCCGGCGTGGTCAATAACCTCTCGGAGTTGGTTTAGCGATTGCTAAGGCACAACGTCGTTGCACGTTTGTAGTCGGATCATCAAAGTCGTCTCCACCAAATCGATAGTTATCATCTCATCGAAAGATCGGGACACCCCGCCTCTATCAAGTGGTATCAGTTTTGAGGTTGCTCGGTGAGAATTTCCAGTTTTCCTAGATTAGATTTATTTTCTTACCTATTATCCAAGAAAAAGCCACAAAAAAGAGTTAGATCTATTCATCCTTGGTCCAAGCCAGTCTGAGCCTTTGCAATTTTCTTTTCATTGCTTGCATAGTTGAATTATCGGTTGCATCGTCGTGTCGAGTTGCTGGTCTTAGTGTCTAGTTCGTTTAGAGTTTCGAGTTCTGTTCACATTAGTCACGCCGCCGCTGCATCGTTATCCCTTCCGCCGTCCATCATCCCATCTATTAATTTTCACCACGTGCTACGCACTGTTCATTGTCATAATCATAGTTGAGGTCATTCACATCTTCGCCTAATCCAATCTGCATCTTATCTAGTTTGTCTTGGAAAGAGGGAGAAAAAAAAAGAGAGAGAAAAAAAAGAGAAAAAAGGAAAAAAAAAAGAAAAGAGAGAGAAGAAAAAGAAAAAAAAAAGCGTCAGAAAAAAAGGAGAGAAAAAAAATCGAATCTATCTAGAATCAATCTTGTACCTGAATTCGGATTGGAATCTGTTTTGCGCATTGTTCAGTAAAACAGGTGTATCTTCCTCATACGAAGTCCGTTTTGACTCCGTGAGTACTCAAATTGAAGCTAGAGACAAGCCGCATCTAAATAGTTGCAGAAGCTTGTTCAATATTTGACACCTCAAAATCGGCTTCTAAATAGGTCTTTTTGCCCTCTGAAGTTCGTGAACACAGCTTGTTCTAATTTTTCAGGCCAGTTTTAGAATTCTTTGACTCCTCATATCAACTCAGAATTGAGTGATTCTTTTTGCATTGGAAAGCTTGAGTTAGTAGCATTCTTTGCAAGAATTTACCAGAAAATTGGCTCAAACTTTTTAAGAGGAAAGTTGGAGAGAGAGTTGTTGTATATCCTGCTTGGCAGTTGTTTTTCATCATTATCTTCACTTATATCTTGCTGTCAAGAGCTACTTAGTATCCTTCATTGATGCTAGTTGTGCTACACCGTGACCTCATTAGTGTTCTAGGCTTGCGTCTCTAGTCCGGTCTAGCCTAGGACCAGCACAGTACCGTCGTTGAGCGTTTATTCAACATTGCATCTTTGAATTGATTATTGCTAATCTTTTGCTACCATATATAGCCAACCCAGCTCCACATATTTCTACACCGTGTATACGTACGCTCCCCTGGCAATCGGTTTACTCAATATTCGGAGTTACTTGACACCGCCGGTTGCCAATCACCGCCTGCTGCATGGTAAGAACTTGTAAGACATTGATATTTGCTTTACTGTGAGCGTTTTACCACCACATCCTAATAGTTATATGAACATTATTTTTGGGTTTTGTTTCTTGTTCTACTAATCATGACAGGATCCAGAGTCAATTCATGGGCTTTGTCGATCGCGGGAGACGTGCCACCACCTTTGCAAATACCACAACCGTCACGAGAGGTGCACAAACATCCAAATGCACATGATCAGGTTAATGTATCTATACCACCATTTAATGGCCGTTTTAAACCTGCTTTATATATTGAATGGGAGTTCGACATAAAAAATATATTTGCTTCCCATAATTTTGATGAACATAAAAAGTTTAAGGTTGCGGTTGGTTCTTTCACTGGTTATGCTTTGGTTTGGTGGAGTGAATATTGTCGGTTACACCCTGATTATATACTACTACTTGGGATGATTTAAAACTTGCCATGCGACATACTTTCGTCCCTGCTTATTATACTCGTGACATGATTAAGAAGTTGCAACACTTAAAACAAGGTAGTGAAACTGTAACAAAATATTATGATGATTTACAAACTACCTTGTTGCATTCCTCTTTAGAAGAAAGTGAAGATGATTTTATGGATAGATTTTGGGGAGGATTAAACCGTGATATTCAAGAGATACTAATTCATGAAGAGTGTTATCCTATGGACCATTTGTTTCATCTTGCTTGCAAAGCTGAACAGGAAATAAAACGACGTGTTGGCCATGAGGAGAACAAGCGCACGGTGCACATTCCAAGAGTTGATATGATTGTTCCTTCAACTACTCGGCATACTATGACAACCACATCCGTTGTTGTCAGGACTACATCACCTCCACCATGTGACACATC
The DNA here is from genome assembly GCF_018294505.1 of Triticum aestivum. Lineage (NCBI taxonomy): Eukaryota > Viridiplantae > Streptophyta > Magnoliopsida > Poales > Poaceae > Triticum > Triticum aestivum. The sequence continues at coordinate 359,123,545 of NC_057798.1, read as the reverse complement.
GCCCCCGAGAGTGGCTACATCATCTGAGTTGATCATAAGAGGTAATGACAAAGGTACTGATCTTCCATCTCTACATGAGAATGAAGAATGCCTTGTCAATTTGAATGCACCATCTGATGAGCTACCCACTACTTTGAGAACACCACCTATTTTAGAGGACTACGTTGATAATTTAAATTTGCCATGTGATCAAACAACTGAAATACCAACAATTTTGAGTGCACCCATTGAATTAACTATTGATGCAAAAGAACCAATGTTTAATCATTTTGATATGACCTCTAATCTTGGTGATGATTCTGTGTTGAATGACTTATTGCATGTTTGCTTATTTAAGCATGTTGTAGCATGTAAATTTGATGCAAGTAAGGTTTATTCACCAATGTTGTGATGGTTTAATGATGAACATTGTCAATCTTTTGAAAAGAATAAGAGCTTCACTTATATGTGCAAACTGAGTTGCAATATTTTCATGCCTTCTACTTCTTGTGCTAATTTTTTGGCTTTAGATTTTATGAACTGTGCAAGTTACTCATCTATTCATGTGTCATATATGCAAAAATCAAGGGAAGTAAAAATGGATGACATATATATATACAACATGTACACCTTGTCTCCTTTGTTAGCCACATTTCAGATTAAGCAACGCGAGGACGGCTTTATTTTCAAGAAGGGGAGGATGATGAGGACATGACTACCTTGGATATGACCAAAAATATTGCATATATGCATATTTGTCAGGTGATTTCTAGTGCAAACTATTCAATAATCTATTTATGTTATCCAGAACAAAAATACTTCACACACTTTTGTGTTTTGTCTAATTGCAAGTGTATGGGACATTTGTACAATCCACATATGAAGATAAGGAAGAAAGAGATGTTTATTTGCTGTCCAAAAAGTTCTCTCACGTCACTTTTGGCCCAAGAGAAGATAGAGTCCAAGTCTCTCACGTTCTGGATTCAGATTCGGACTGCACAGACATACCTGACTCAAAACGCACACAAGGTTTTCATACGGACTCCGAATTGGGTGATTCTTTTTTTGTTGGAAACTAGATTTCGTGCAATTTCCCACCCAATTGGAATCACCTTCAAATTCGTCCGGAGCGTTGAGTTGTGGACGAAACAATCTGATGCTGCAGCAGAATCCGAGTCAAACTACAAGTCCAAAGGTGTTACATCACCTCCACTTGGGCCCATTGGCCTTGTACGACCTAGATTTAGTTTTAGGCTGCCTTGGGACGTCCTCCCACCTCCTTGGCCGCCACCCCTTGCTCCTATATAAGTAGATCCATCTAGTAGCTTTTCCTGGGGATTTGTTTAGTTAAAAGTTAGCCATTGCAACTTCGTGTGCTTCGTTTGTGTCCAACGACCAGACCAAGACCACTTTTCGGATCCCCACCATTATCAATACTTCATACATATTCGCGATATTCAGATTGCTTTTATCATATTCTTGCTTGTTCTTCGATTGCTTGCAGGAATAGACCTTCGTGGTCAGGTTGATCGTGCTCCGGCGTGGTCAATAACCTCTCGGAGTTGGTTTAGCGATTGCTAAGGCACAACGTCGTTGCACGTTTGTAGTCGGATCATCAAAGTCGTCTCCACCAAATCGATAGTTATCATCTCATCGAAAGATCGGGACACCCCGCCTCTATCACAGGCCGTATGGCGCGTATCTCTATGGACGCCGCACTGTTTTTCCCCTTTGTCACGTGAAGTGAGTTTACTGTTTTGACTTCTTGTGGGAACTTCTTTTGTTCTTCGGTGCTTTGCTTGTGGGGTTCGTCATCGTCCTCGCTCGGTATGTCGAGCCCCTTGTGTTCAGTGTTGAGTTTGCCGGATTGCTTAAAGACCCAACAATCTCTGTGGGTATGGTTTGCAGGCCTCCCGGGAGTACTGTGGATTTGGCATATTTTGTCCAAGATTTTATGTAGGTTGGATAGCTTGTCCCTGTTATCCTTGGGGGGGGGGCAGCTTTTTCTGATTCTGTCGAGAGCTTTTGAATCCGGCGTTGACTGCCGTGCTCTGCGGGCTGTTTCCCTTAGTCCGGCGCTGGTCGTTGCTACGTCGCGGTTTCCCATTTCCATCCCTAACTTCGAATGTACTTGGGTCGCTGGTACTGCTTCTTGCCAACCAGCTATCCTCTCCTACGCAAAAGCGGGTCATGAGGCTTGTTAATGCGGCCATTGTTCTTGGCTTTTCTTGGCCGAGGTTTCTGGCGAGCCATTCGCCTTGAATGCTGTGTTTCAAAGCTGCTAAGGCTTCGGCGTCCAGATAGTCGACTATCTGGTTCTTTTTAGTAAGAAATCTGTTCCAGAGTTTCCGGGCTGACTCTCCGGGTTGTTGAGTTATATGACTTAGATCGTCTGCATCCGGAGGTCGGACATAGGTCCCTTGAAAATTTGCCCGAAAAGCATCCTCGAGCTCTTCCCAACTTCCAATGGTGTTTTCGAGAAGGCTTTTAAGCCAGTGCTGGGCTGGCCCTTTGAGCTTGAGGGGTAAGTATTTTATGGCGTGGAGGTCATCTCCTCTAGCCATGTGTATGTGGAGGATATAATCCTCAATCCAGACTCCAGGGTCTGTTGTTCCGTCGTATGCCTCTATGTTTATGGGCTTGAATCCCGCTGGAAATTCATGGTCCAGCACCTCATCGGTGAAACATAGGGGGTGTGCGGCACCCCTATATTTGGGTGTGCCGTGGTGTCCGGATACTTGTTGTGTTGCATTGCTTACTACAGCTTGCTTTCTTGGCTCGTAGATAGATCTGGCTGGGTCATCTTTCTGATGCGAATCCTCGTGTGCATCGCGTGCCGGCTTGTGTGTGGCACCTTTTGCCGTTCTATGTTGGCCATGGGGTTGTTTATCCGACCGGGTGGCTTCCTTATTTTTTGATTGCGGGGCCTCTAAGGCCTCCTCATCAAATTCCGGCAGTAACTTTCGCTTCGGATAGCTCTTTGTGCAGCGACTGTCGCCGTATTTGTCCGTGGTGTTGAGTACTTTGCTCCATCTAATTCTGAGTGCATCTTCCGCTGTTTTGAGCTTCCGCTTCTGCTTTTTTAGGCTACGCGCAATGGTGACGAGCCTTTTGTGGAGGTTCTTCTGCTCTAGCAACTTGTCCGGTGTGAGTCGTCCGGACTATTATCTTCGCCGGGGACGGGTTGTTCGGTTTGTTTACCCAAGTTGCCCTGTTCGGACGTTTGCCCAATGGCATGTTCATCGTCCGCCAGTTCGCCCAGCTCTATGGCTGGGTCTCTGGCAAGGTCGAGCTTGGAGCGGCGCCTACGCTGCCGCTTTGACTGCTTTTCGAGGGAACGATCCCTCGTTGCGTCCCTTTGTTCTTCGTCGTCGTTTCTTTTAGGTGTGTCCACCATGTATACATCGTGAGATGAGGTGGTTGTCCAGTGCCCTATAGGCGCTAGTTCCTGTTCGTCTCCTACATTGTCGTCCATACCATCGATGTCTTCGGAGTCGAAGTCGAGCATGTCGGTTAAATCATCGACAGTGGCTACGATGTGGGTGGTGGGTGGGCTTTGAATTTCTGCGTCGTCCCCATCCCAACCTTGCTAACCATAGTCCGGCCAGGGCTCTCCCGATAAAGAGAGAGACTCTAGTGAATTCACAATGTCGCCGAAGGGCGAGTGCTGAAAGATGTCCGCAGCAGCGAACTCCATGATCGGCGCCCAATCTGGTTCGATCGGCAGGGGCGCGGAAGGTTCGGAGTCCGGAAAGGAGTCTGGCACCTTGGATTCACGAGCTTCACAAAGGACAAGGCTGGTGTTCGGCTCGATCGCCGTAGAGATTGCAGCCCCCGAGGTGGCGTCCAGCCATCCGTCCTTGATTGGGGCAGTCGGCTCCGAGCTAAGGGTCGGAGTGGACACTGGGGCGGCCTCCTGGGCACTGTTTGGCGGCAGAGCTAGATCATGCCCATCGTGACAGTGCGGCGCGCTCGGCTGTGGCTCGAACCCGTCGAAGATCAAGTCTCCGCGGATGTCAGCCGTGTAGTTCAAACTTCCAAATCTGACCTGATGGCCAGGGGCGTAGCTTCCGATCTGCTCCAGATGGCCAAGCGAATTGGCCCGCAGTGCAAAGCCGCCGAATACAAAGATCTGTCCGGGGAGAAAGGTCTCACCCTGGACCGCATCGTTGTTGATGATGAGAGGAGCCATCGGGCCTAAAGGTGACGACACAGAGGAACTCTCAATGAAAGCACCAATGTCGGTGTCAAAACCGGCGGATCTCGGGTAGGGGGTCCCGAACTGTGCATCTAGGTGGATGGTAACAGGAGACAAGGGACACGATGTTCTTACCTAGGTTCCAGCCCTCTCGATGGAGGTAAAACCCTACTCCTACTTGATTAATATTGATGATATGGGTAGTACAAGAGTAGATCTACCACGAGATCAGGGAGGCTAAACCCTAGGAGCTAGCCTATGGTATGATTGTTGTTCGTCCTACGTACTAAAACCCTCCGGTTTATATAGACACCAGAGAGGGCTAGGGTTACACAGAGTCGGTTACAATGGGACGAAATCTACATATCCGTATCGCCAAGCTTGCCTTCCACGCCAAGGAAAGTCCCATCCGGACATGGGACGAAGTCTTCAATCTTGTATCTTCATAGTCCAGGAGTCCGGCCGAATGTTATAGTCCGGCTATCTGGACACCCCCTAATCCGGGACTCCCTCAATGGTCATGTCAAAGCACACCTACTCATGACTAGTTTCATGGATGGCTATACTCAATGGACAATTGAAGATGAGGATGATGATGTTGAGGATGCCGACGGGGCAGGCAATGATGACACGGGGCAAGATGAAGAGATGATCGATAATGATGGCAGGGAAGAGGCCGGACATGGCGGCGAAGAAGGGGACGGACATGGAAGAGGAGAAAGGGGCAGACATGGCGGAGGAGAAAGGGCCGGACATGGCGGCTGAGGGAACGTGGACTTCACGCTGCAGAGTTCATCGGTACTAAGTTCAATCGTGCGGGACCCCCATGTTCAAGCACTGCTTCGCAAGGAGACGAGTACTAAGAGAGGTGCTTCTAGACAGGAGGTCAAGCTGCAGCAACTAGTGGTAGACTCGAACACTCCATTGTATGATGGTTGCAATCCTGAGGTGATCCGCTTGAGTTTCACGCTCCAACTCCTGAAGATGAAGGCTAAAAACAAATGGACGGACACTAGCCTCGATGAGCATCTCAAGTACCTAAAGGGTGTTCTTCCCGCGGGGAATCTATGTCCTGCTTGTGTGGATGAGGCCAAGAAGATCGTGTGCCCTCCTGATCTGCCACACGTTAGATACCATGCATGCATCAACGATTGCATAATTTATCAGAAGGAGCACGTGGAAAAAACAAGCTGTGAAGTGTGCAATGGTTCTCGATACAAGAAGGCTGGGAAGAAATCTCCCCAGAAAGTTGTATGGTACTTACCGATCACTCCCCGTCTCCAACGGTATTTCATAGATCCCAAGGAAGCAAAGCTCATGCGTTGGCACGCGGAGAAGAAGAAGCCCGACGATGGAGATGATCAGATGCTGAGACACGTCAAGGATGGAAGCTAGTGGAGAGCGTTCAACGGCTTCTATCGGTATTTCGAATGTGATGCAAGGAACATCGTGCTCTGCGCGTGTAGTGATGGCATGAATCCATTTGGTAACCAGAACGCCAACCATATCACATGGCCCGTGTTTGTATTGATGTACAACCTCCCCCCTGGTTGTGCATGAAGTTGAAATACATTCACATGAGCATGCTGATTCAAGGGCCGAAACAACCGGGAAATAATATTAATCTGTATTTGGGGCTACCTCAAGAGCAGTTAGACACGTTATGGAAAACACCAGCCAAGACATGGGATGCCAGCAAAGGCGAGTATTTCTACATGAGAGCCGCGCTGATCACGACGGTGCACAACTATCTAGGTTATGGATATGGCGCAGGCTAGGTGTGCCATGGATATTGCGGATGCACGCGGTGCATGGATGCTTAGATGTCTCAGCAGCTAACATCAAGGAAAGAGGGTGGTCTGGGAAAATCGTCGACATGGGGCATCGAAGATGACTCGAGAAGGACGACCAATGGAGAAACTATGGAGATCTATTCAATGGTCACATTGAGCATCGAGGACCTCCACGTAAGTGAAGTGGCGTCGAAACCGATGAGCTGTTGAAAAACTAGGAATAGTGCCCCGCACCAGGAAAGACGATGAAAAAGGCGTCGAAGCCGCTGCTGAAGGTATGGAAGACGAGGTTTGTGTTCTAGGACTTGGAGTACTAGCACAAACTCGACACACCTAATGCCTTGATCAAATGCATATCTGTAAGAATGTCCTTGAGAGCTTGCTCGCGACACTGATGAACATGCCGAATAAGACCAAGGATGGGCCGAAGGCAAGAAAAGACTTGAAAGATTTGGAAATCAGGGAAGATCTGCACATGCCGCCCCGTAAAAAGTCAGACGAGACACAGACGGAGACAAAGGCGCATGAGAAGAAGGGAAAAAAGTAAAGTAAGAGGATTATTGCCCCCCTTATTGCTTCACCTTAAGTCCAGCTGAGATCGATCAATTCTTTAAGTACCTTACTGGAGTCAAAGGTAGTTCCGGTTACTATGGCAAGATAAGCAGATATCTAGACACGAACAAGATAAGCAGATGCACCATGACTGTCATGTGATGATGACGCAAATACTACCTGTTGCCCTTAAAGGGATAATGGACAAGCACGCCCGTGACACGCTTATTGCTCTCTGCAACTTTTTCGATGTCATATCTCGAAAGTCGATCAGTGTGAAGCAGCTCCGAAGGCTACAGGAAGAGATCATTGTGATACTGAATGAGCTTGAGATGTACTTACCGCTCGCGTTCTTTGACGTCATGGTGCATCTGTGTGCCATATCGTGGACGACATAATAGACCTGGGGCCATGATTCCTGCACAACATGATGCCGTTTGAGAGGATGAATGGGATCATAAAAGGATTTGTTTGTAACATGTCCAATCCGGATGGAATCATCATCCAGGGCTATCTGACACAAGAGTGCATCTCTTTCTGCGAGAATTTTCTATACGGCGCGGACCATCCGCCTGGTGTTGGTGTTGGTTTGCCCGTTAAGAAGCACGATGGGAGGCTCGAAGGAGAAGGTCACTCCAACGGTCGTAGGGAACTGCACGTGGCATACTCAGATCGACGCAACAACTTTGGCAGAGAAAACTTGGTAGTGCTACAACACCTAGATGAGGTAGATCCTTTCATGGCTGTCAGTGGGAAACGACACCTATGGGATCACAAGAATCCCTACTACGGTTGTGGGGCGCGGGGTTGTGAGAAGAGCAGGATTAGGAATTGACACGAGGATCGTTTACCCAGGTTCGGGCCGCGAGGATGCGTAAAAACCTAGTCCTTCTTGGTGGATGTATTGAGTGTTCTTGAGCTCTTGAACTAGCTACGGGTGTTGTGTGGTTCCAAAGATCCGAATCCCCCTTCTGTATGCCATGGGCCTCCTTTTATAGGCGAAAGGGGCTGCCATAGTGGCACACAGGAGGTGGAAAGAGCCTACAGTGTTGCGAGCTTATCGCCCGTATTACAGGACAAGATGCATTTAATGCATGGCTTAGGTGTCCCTCACTTTATCGGGGACGGGAGCGAGGCCCGTCCCGTCCGTCGCCGCTCCTCCTTGCTTCGACACGCGCCCTGGCCAGCGATGCATGCGGTGCCATGTAGGCAGGCAAGCAGCTGAGGTGGCACGGTGGTGGTGCCTCCACGAAGATCTGCATGCCGCCACGTAGGTGCGTGCTGAGTTGGCCTGGAAGCTCCATGTTGCCACGCAGGTGCCTGCCCAGCTGGTTGGGCTGGCAGCTACGTGCGAACGGCAGCGGCGAGTTGGTTGGTGCAGGCCTGGCAGTGGCCCTGCTGTCGCCTCTGGCAAGGGTCTTGTCGGGTGGCCCGGCAAGGGTCTTTCTGGGGGTCTTGTGGATTTCTTCGGTAAGGGTCTATGGTAAGGATTGTTGCCTCTCAACCCCCATCTGATCTTGAGAATTCTATGTCTTAACAAAGATCTGAATGCCACCACAGAGGTGCCTCCCGAACCCTGGTCTAACGTGGTTGTTGACATTGGAGGCCGTGGGTTCAAGGGTGGCTCGCTCTGCCGGTGTGGGCGAGCTGCCCCAGCAAGGGCCTTGCCGGGGCTGCTGAGGTTGCCCCCGACAAGGGTCTTGCCGAGGAAACCTGCTTCATCCATCTGCACTTTGTGGCCTTGGTCCTTGATGTTGCCTTGTTTGTCTCGAGCCTTCGGCTTCTCTCCGGCTTCCCTCCTTTGCCCTGCTATGTGTGGTCATGGCGCGTGGCTTCGACTACCCGTGCACAAGTAAAGGGGTCAAAAGGAGAGCCCCTACTTTTGTACACCGACAGTGGCACTGCAAAACGAAATTATTGCAAAGAAGTATCATGACCGGGGGGTATCCAGGACGGATGTCGAAGTTACTAGAGAGCACAACTCCACTTTCCTCCATAGGTTGAAAGAGCATATTATTGCTAATCCCCTGGAAGAGGGCTCTAAGGACGGATTGCTCATATATGCCTTAGCACATGGCCCCTCGCCCAACCTCGTCACCTATCAGGCATATGATATCAATGGATACACGTTCTACACGGAGGCCAAACATATGGATAGTGATGATCAGAACTCAGGGGTGACGATGGAATGCATGACCGGCAGCGACAGCTGCGCAACTGAGAGATTTTACGGAAGGGTCGAGGAGATCTGGGAGCTTGACTACTTTGGACTACACAATGCGACGATGTACTGTGTTAGATGGGCTATGAATGTTGAAAGAGAAAATCGGTATTTCACTACCATGACTATACCGACACCAAGAGCGCTACGGTCAACGGTATCACAAAAAATGAGCCATGGGTACACGCTAAGCACGTGACACAATGCTTCTTCATAAGTGACCCATTCAATCCTGATGAGGACATGACTACCTTGGATATGACCAAAAATATTGCATATATGCATATTTGTCAGGTGATTTCTAGTGCAAACTATTCAATAATCTATTTATGTTATCCAGAACAAAAATACTTCACACACTTTTGTGTTTTGTCTAATTGCAGGTGTATGGGACATTTGTACAATCCACATATGAAGATAAGGAAGAAAGAGATGTTTATTTGCTGTCCAAAAAATTCTCTCACGTCACTTTTGGCCCAAGAGAAGATAGAGTCCAAGTCTCTCACGTTCTGGATTCAGATTCGGACTGCACAGACATACCTGACTCAAAACGCACACAAGTTTCTCATACGGACTCCGAATTGGGTGATTCTTTTTTTGTTGGAAACTAGATTTCGTGCACTTTCCAACCCAATTGGAATCGCCTTCAAATTCGTCCGGAGCGTTGAGTTGTGGACGAAACAATCTGATGCTGCAGCAGAATCCGAGTCAAACTACAAGTCCAAAGGTGTTACATCACCTCCACTTGGGCCCATTGGCCTTGTACGACCTAGATTTAGTTTTAGGCTGCCTTGGGACGTCCTCCCACCTCCTTGGCCGCCACCCCTTGATCCTATATAAGTAGATCCATCTAGTAGCTTTTCGCTGGGATTTGTTTAGTTAAAAGTTAGCCATTGCAACTTCGTGTACTTCGTTTGTGTCCAACGACCAGACCAAGACCGCTTACGGATCCCCACCATTATCAATACTTCATATATATTTGCAATATTCAGATTGCTTTATCATATTCTTGCTCGTTCTTCAATTGCTTGCAGGAATAGACCTTCGTGGTCAGGCTGACCGTGCTTCCAGCATCGTCAGTAACCTCAGGAGATTGGTTTAGCGATTGCTAAGGCGCAACGTCGTGCACGTTTGTAGTCGGATTGTCAAAGTCATCTCCACCAAATCGATAGTTATCATCTCATCGAAAGATCGGGACCCTGTCCTCTATCAAGTGGTATCAGTTTTCAGGTTGCTCGGTGAGAATTTCCAGTTTTCCTAGATTAGATTTATTTTCTTACCTATTGTCCAAGAAAAATCCACAAAAAAGAGTTAGATCTATTCATCCTTTGTCCAAGCCAGTCTGAGCCTTTGCAATTTTCTTTTCATTGCTTGCATAGTTGAATTATCGGTTGCATCGTCGTGTCGAGTTGCTGGTCTTAGTGTCTAGGTCGTTTAGAGTTTCGAGTTCTGTTCATATTAGTCACGTCGCCGCTGCATCGTTATCCCTTCCGCTGTCCACCACCCATCCATCAATTTCCTCCACGTGCTACCCACCGTTCATTGTCATAATCATAGTTGAGATCGTTCCCATCTTTGCTTGATCCAATCTACATCTTATCTAGTTTGTTTTGGAAAGAGGGAGAGAGAAAAAAAGGAAAAGAAAAAAAAAGCGTGAGAAAAAAAAAGAGAGAAGAAAAAAAATTGGATCTATCTAGAATCAATCTCGTACCTGAATTCGGATTGGAATCTGTTTTGCGCACTGTTCAGTAAAACAGGTGTATCTTCCTCATACGAAGTCCGTTTTGGCTCCATGAGTACTCAAATTGAAGATAGCGACGAGCCGCATCTAAATAGTTGCAGAAGCTAGTTCAATATTTGACACCTCAAAATCGGCTTCTAAATAAGTCTTTTTGCCCTCCAAAGTTCGTGAACACAGCTTGTTCCAATTTTTCAGGGCAGTTTTAGAATTCTTTGACTCCTCATATCAACTCGGAATTGAGTGATTCTTTTTGCATTGGAAAGCTTGAGTTAGTAGCATTCTTTGAAAGAATTTATCAGAAAATTGTCTCAAACTTTTCAAGAGGAAAGTTGGAGAGAGAGTTGTTGTATATCTTGATTAGCAGTTGTTTTTCATCATTATCTTCACCGCCGTTGTGATCTTCACTTATATCTTGCTGTCAAGAGCTACTTAGTATCCTTCATTGATGCTAGTTGTGCTACGCCGTGACCTTATTAGTGTTCTAGGCTCGCGTCTCTAGTCCGGTCTAGCCTAGGACCAGCACAGTACCGTCGTTGAGCGTTTATTCAACATTGCATCTTTGAATTGATTATTGCTAATCTTTTGCTACCATATATAGCCAGCCCAGCTCCACATATTTCTACACCGTGTATACGTACGCTCCCTTGGCAATCGCTTTACTCAATATTCGGAGTTACTTGACACCGCTGGTTGCCGATCACCGCCTGCTGCATGGTAAGAACTTGTAAGACATTGATATTTGCTTTACTGTGAGCGTTTTACCACCACATCCTAGTAGTTATAGGAACATTATTTTTGGGTTTTGTTTCTTGTTCTACTAATCATGACAGGATCCAGAGTC
>NC_057798.1:359068358-359112210 GCF_018294505.1 Triticum aestivum | reverse complement strand
GAGACGTGCCACCACCTTTGCAAATACCACAACCGTCACGAGAGGTGCACAAACATCCAAATGCACATGATCAGGTTAATGTATCTATACCACCATTTAATGTCCGTTTTAAACCTGCTTTATATATTGAATGGGAGTTCGACATAAAAAATATATTTGCTTCCCATAATTTCGATGAACATAAAAAGGTTAAGGTTGCGGTTGGTTCTTTCACTGGTTATGCTTTGGTTTGGTGGAGTGAATATTGTCGGTTACACCCTGATTATATACCTACTACTTGGGATGATTTGAAACTTGCCATGCGACATACTTTCGTCCCTGCTTATTATACTCGTGACATGATTAAGAAGTTGCAACACTTAAAACAAGGTAGTGAAACTGTAACAAAATATTATGATGATTTACAAACTACCTTGTTGCATTCCTCTTTAGAAGAAAGTGAAGATGATTTTATGGATAGATTTTGGGGAGGATTAAACCGTGATATTCAAGAGATACTAATTCATGAAGAGTGGTATCCTATGGACCATTTGTTTCATCTTGCTTGCAAAGCTGAACTGGAAATAAAACGACGTGTTGGCCACGAGGAGAACAAGCGCACGGTGCACATTCCAAGAGTTGATATGATTGTTCCTTCAACTACTAGGCATACTATGACAACCACATCCGTTGTTGTCAGGACTACATCACCTCCACCATGTGACACATCGCCCCCGAGAGTGACTACATCATCTGAGTTAATCATAAGAGGTAATGACAAAGGTACTGATCTTCCATCTCTACATGAGAATGATGAATGCCTTGTCAATTTGAATGCACCATCTGATGAGCTACCCACTACTTTGATCACACCACCTATTTTAGAGGACTACGTTGATAATTTGACTTTGCCATGTGATCAAACAACTGAAATACCAATAATTTTGAGTGCACCCATTGAATTAACTATTGATGCAAAAGAACCAATGTTTAATCATTTTGATATGACCTCTAATCTTGGTGATGATTCTGTGTTGAATGACTTATTGCATGTTTGCTTATTTAAGCATGTTGTAGCATGTAAATTTGATGCAAGTAAGGTTTATTCACCAATGTTGGGATGGTTTAATGATGAACATTGTCAATCTTTTGAAATGAATAAGAGCTTCACTTATATGTGCAAACTGAGTTGCAATATTTCCATGCCTTCTACTTCTTGTGCTAATTTTTTGGCTTTAGATTTTATGAACTATGCAAGTTACTCATCTATTCATGTGTCATATATGCAAAAATCAAGGGAAGTAAAAATGGATGACATATACATATACAACATGTACACCTTGTCTCTTTTGTTAGCCACATTTCAGATTAAGCAACACCGAGGACGGCTTTATTTTCAAGAAGGGGAGGATGATGAGGACATGACTACCTTGGATATGACCAAAAATATTGCATATATGCATATTTGTCAGGTGATTTCTAGTGCAAACTATTCAATAATCTATTTATGTTATCCAGAAGAAAAATACTTCACACACTTTTGTGTTTTGTCTAATTGCAGGTGTATGGGACATTTGTACAATCCACATATGAAGATAAGGAAGAAAGAGATGTTTATTTGCTGTCCAAAAAGTTCTCTCACGTCACTTTTGGCCCAAGAGAAGATAGAGTCCAAGTCTCTCACGTTCTGGATTCAGATTCGGACTGCACAGACATACCTGACTCAAAACGCACACAAGTTTTTCATACGGACTCCGAATTGGGTGATTCTTTTTTTGTTGGAAACTAGATTTCGTGCACTTTCCAACCCAATTGGAATCACCTTCAAATTCGTCCGGAGCGTTGAGTTGTGGACGAAACAATCTGATGCTGCATCAGAATCCGAGTCAAACTACAAGTCCAAAGGTGTTACATCACCTCCACTTGGGCCCATTGGCCTTGTACGACCTAGATTTAGTTTTAGGCTGCCTTGGGACGTCCTCCCACCTCCTTGGCCGCCACCCCTTGCTCCTATATAAGTAGATCCATCTAGTAGCTTTTCGCTGGGATTTGTTTAGTTAAAAGTTAGCCATTGCAACTTCGTGTACTTCGTTTGTGTCCAACGACCAGATCAAGACCGCTTACGGATCCCCACCATTATCAATACTTCATATATATTTGCAATATTCAGATTGCTTTATCATATTCTTGCTCGTTCTTCGATTGCTTGCAGGAATAGACCTTCGTGGTCAGGCTGACCGTGCTTCCAGCATCGTCAGTAACCTCAGGAGATTGGTTTAGCGATTGCTAAGGCGCAACGTCGTGCACGTTTGTAGTCGGATTGTCAAAGTCATCTCCACCAAATCGATAGTTATCATCTCATCGAAAGATCGGGACCCTGTCCTCTATCAAGTGGTATCAGTTTTCGGGTTGCTCGGTGAGAATTTCCAGTTTTCCTAGATTAGATTTATTTTCTTACCTATTGTTCAAGAAAAATCCACAAAAAAGAGTTAGATCTATTCATCCTTTGTCCAAGCCAGTCTGAGCCTTTGCAATTTTCTTTTCATTGCTTGCATAGTTGAATTATCGGTTGCATCGTCGTGTCGAGTTGCTGGTCTTAGTGTCTAGGTCGTTTAGAGTTTCGAGTTCTGTTCACATTAGTCACGTCGCCGCTGCATCGTTATCCCTTCCGTTGTCCACCACCCATTCATCAATTTCCTCCACGTGCTACCCACCGTTCATTGTCATAATCATAGTTGAGATCGTTCCCATCTTTGCTTGATCTAATCTACATCTTATTTAGTTTGTTTTGGAAAGAGGGAGAGAGAAAAAAAAGGAAAAGAAAAAAAAGCATGAGAAAAAAAAAGAGAGAAGAAAAAAAATTGGATCTATCTAGAATCAATCTTGTACCTGAATTCGGATTGGAATCTGTTTTGCGCACTGTTCAGTAAAACAGGTGTATCTTCCTCATACGAAGTCCGTTTTGGCTCCGTGAGTACTCAAATTGAAGATAGCGACGAGCCGCATCTAAATAGTTGCAGAAGCTAGTTCAATATTTGACACCTTAAAATCGGCTTCTTAATAGGTCTTTTTGCCCTCCGAAGTTCGTGAACACAGCTTGTTCCAATTTTTCAGGGCAGTTTTAGAATTCTTTGACTCCCCATATCAACTCGGAATTGAGTGATTCTTTTTGCATTGGAAAGCTTGAGTTAGTAGCATTCTTTGAAAGAATTTATCAGAAAATTGTCTCAAACTTTTCAAGAGGAAAGTTGGAGAGAGAGTTGTTGTATATCTTGATTGGCAGTTGTTTTTCATCATTATCTTCACTGCCGTTGTGATCTTCACTTATATCTTGCTGTCAAGAGCTACTTAGTATCCTTCATTGATGCTAGTTGTGCTACGCCGTGACCTTATTAGTGTTCTAGGCTCGCGTCTCTAGTCCGGTCTAGCCTAGGACCAGCACAGTACCGTCCTTGAGCGTTTATTCAACATTGCATCTTTGAATTGATTATTGCTAATCTTTTGCTACCATATATAGCCAACCCAGCTCCACATATTTCTACACCGTGTATACGTACGCTCCCTTGGCAATCGCTTTACTCAATATTCGGAGTTACTTGACACCGCTGGTTGCCGATCACCGCCTGCTGCATGGTAAGAACTTGTAAGACATTGATATTTGCTTTACTGTGAGCGTTTTACCACCACATCCTAGTAGTTATAGGAACATTATTTTTGGGTTTTGTTTCTTGTTCTACTAATCATGACAGGATCCAGAGTCAATTCATGGGCTTTGTCGATCGCGGGAGACGTGCCACCACCTTTGCAAATACCACAACCGTCACGAGAGGTGCACAAACATCCAAATGCACATGATCAGGTTAATGTATCTATACCACCATTTAATGGCCGTTTTAAACCTGCTTTATATATTGAATGGGAGTTCGACATAAAAAATATATTTGCTTCCCATAATTTCAATGAAAATAAAAAGGTTAAGGTTGCGGTTGGTTCTTTCACTGGTTATGCTTTGGTTTGGTGGAGTGGATATTGTCGGTTACACCCTGATTATATACCTACTACTTGGGATGATTTGAAACTTGCCATGCGACATACTTTCGTCCCTGCTTATTATACTCGTGACATGATTAAGAAGTTGCAACACTTAAAACAAGGTAGTGAAACTGTAACAAAATATTATGATGATTTACAAACTACCTTGTTGCATTCCTCGTTAGAAGAAAGTGAAGATGATTTTATGGATAGATTTTGGGGAGGATTAAACCGTGATATTCAAGAGATACTAATTCATGAAGAGTGTTATCCTATGGACCGTTTGTTTCATCTTGCTTGCAAAGCTGAACAGGAAATAAAACGACGTGTTGGCCACGAGGAGAACAAGCGCACGGTGCACATTCCAAGAGTTGATATGATTGTTCCTTCAACTACTAGGCATACTATGACAACCACATCCGTTATTGTAAGGACTACATCACCTCCACCATGTGACACATCGCCCCCGAGAGTGGCTACATCATCTGAGTTGATCATAAGAGGTAATGACAAAGGTACTGATCTTCCATCTCTACATGAGAATGATGAATGCCTTGTCAATTTGAATGCACCATCTGATGAGCTACCCACTACTTTGATCACACCACCTATTTTAGAGGACTACGTTGATAATTTGACTTTGCCATGTGATCAAACAACTGAAATACCAACAATTTTGAGTGCACCCATTGAATTAACTATTGATGCAAAAGAACCAATGTTTAATCATTTTTATATGACCTCTAATCTTGGTGATGATTCTGTGTTGAATGACTTATTGCATGTTTGCTTATTTAAGCATGTTGTAGCATGTAAATTTGATGCAAGTAAGGTTTATTCACCAATGTTGGGATGGTTTAATGATGAACATTGTCAATCTTTTGAAATGAATAAGAGCTTCACTTATATGTGCAAACTGAGTTGCAATATTTTCATGCCTTCTACTTCTGGTGCTAATTTTTTGGCTTTAGATTTTATGAACTATGCAAGTTACTCATCTATTCATGTGTCATATATGCAAAAATCAAGGGAAGTAAAAATGGATGACATATACATATACAACATGTACACCTTGTCTCTTTTGTTAGCCACATTTCAGATTAAGCAACGCCGAGGACGGCTTTATTTTCTAGAAGGGGAGGATGATGAGGACATGACTACCTTGGATATGACCAAAAATATTGCATATATGCATATTTGTCAGGTGATTTCTAGTGCAAACTATTCAATAATCTATTTATGTTATCCAGAACAAAAATACTTCACACACTTTTGTGTTTTGTCTAATTGCAGGTGTATGGGACATTTGTACAATCCACATATGAAGATAAGGAAGAAAGAGATGTTTATTTGCTGTCCGAAAAGTTCTCTCACGTCACTTTTGGCCCAAGAGAAGATAGAGTCCAAGTCTCTCACGTTCTGGATTCAGATTCGGACTGCACAGACATACCTGACTCAAAACGCACACAAGTTTTTCATACGGACTCCGAATTGGGTGATTCTTTTTTTGTTGGAAACTAGATTTCGTGCACTTTCCAACCCAATTGGAATCACCTTCAAATTCGTCCGGAGTGTTGAGTTGTGGACGAAACAATCTGATGCTGCAGCAGAATCCGAGTCAAACTACAAGTCCAAAGGTGTTACATCACCTCCACTTGGGCCCATTGGCCTTGTACGACCTAGATTTAGTTTTAGGCTGCCTTGGGACGTCCTCCCACCTCCTTGGCCGCCACCCCTTGCTCCTATATAAGTAGATCCATCTAGTAGCTTTTCCTTGGGATTTGTTTAGTTAAAAGTTAGCCATTGCAACTTCGTGTACTTCGTTTGTGTCCAACGACCAGACCAAGACCGCTTACGGATCCCCACCTTTATCAATACTTCATATATATTCGCAATATTCAGATTGATTTTATCATATTCTTGCTCGTTCTTCGATTGCTTGCAGCAATAGACCTTCGTGGTCAGGTTGATCGTGCTTCGGCGTGGTCAATAACCTCAGGAGATTGGTTTAGCGATTGCTAAGGCGCAACGTCGTGCACGTTTGTAGTCGGATCGTCAAAGTCGTCTCCACCAAATCGGTAGTATCATCTCATCGAAAGATCGGGACACCCCGCCTCCATCAAGTGGTATCAGTTTTCAGGTTGCTCGGTGAGAATTTCCAGTTTTTCCTAGATTAGATTTATTTTCTTACCTATTGTCCAAGAAAAAGCCACAAAACAAAAGTTAGATCTATTCATCCTTTGTCCTAGCCAGACTGAGCCTTTGCAATTTTCTTTTCATTGTTTGCATTATTGAATTATCGGTTGCATCGCCGTGTCGAGTTGCTGGTCTTAGTGTCTAGTTCCTTTAGAGTTTCGAGTTCTGTTCACATTAGTCACGCAGCCGCTGCATCATTATCCCATCCGATGTCCACCATCCCATCCACCAATTTCCACCACGTGCTATGCACTGTTTATTGTCATAATCATAGTTGAGGTCACTCACATCTTCGCCAGATCGAATCTGCATCTTATCTAGCTTGTCTTGGAAAGAGGGAGAAAAAGAAGATAAAGAAAAAAAAAGAGAAAAAAGGAAAGAAAAAAAAAGAAAAAGAGGGAGAAGAAAAAGAAAAAAAAAGCGTGAGAAAAAAAAGAGAGAAGAAAAAAAATTGGATCTATCTAGAATCAATCTCGTACCTGAATTTGGATTGGAATCTGTTTTGCGCACTGTTCAGTAAAACAGGTGTATCTTCCTGATACGAAGTCCGTTTTGGCTCTGTGAGTATTCAAATTGAAGATAGCGACGAGCCGCATCTAAATAGTTGCAGAAGCTAGTTCAATATTTGACACCTCAAAATCGGCTTCTAAATAGGTCTTTTTGCCCTCTGAAGTTCGTGAACACAGCTTGTTCCAATTTTTCAGGCCAGTTTTAGAATTCTTTGACTCCTCATATCAACTCGGAATTGAGTGATTCTTTTTGCATTGGAAAGTTTGAGTTAGTAGCATTCTTTGAAAGAATTTATCAGAAAATTGTCTCAAACTTTTGAAGAGGAAAGTTGGAGAGAGAATTGTTGTATATCCTGCTTGGCAGTTGTTTTTCATCGTTATCTTCACTGCCGTTGTGATCTTCACTTATATCTTGCTGTCAAGAGCTACTTAGTATCCTTCATTGATGCTAGTTATGCTACGCCGTGACCTTATTAGTGTTCTAGGCTCGCGTCTCTAGTCCGGTCTAGCCTAGGACCAGCACAGTACCGTCGTTGAGCGTTTATTCAACATTGCATCTTTGAATTGATTATTGCTAATCTTTTGCTACCATATATAGCCAACCCAGCTCCACATATTTCTACACCGTGTATACATACGCTCCCCTGGCAATCGCTTTACTCAATATTCGGAGTTACTTGACACCGCTGGTTGCCGATCACCGCCTGCTGCATGGTAAGAACTTGTAAGACATTGATATTTGCTTTACTGTGAGCGTTTTACCACCACATCCTAGTAGTTATAAGAACATTATTTTTGGGTTTTGTTTCTTGTTCTACTAATCATGACAGGATCCAGAGTCAATTCATGGGCTTTGTCGATCGCGGGAGACGTGCCACCACCTTTGCAAATACCACAACCGTCACGAGAGGTGCACAAACATCCAAATGCACATGATCAGGTTAATGTATCTATACCACCATTTAATGGCCGTTTTAAACCTGCTTTATATATTGAATGGGAGTTCGACATAAAAAATATATTTGCTTCCCATAATTTCGATGAACATAAAAAGGTTAAGGTTGCGGTTGGTTCTTTCACTGGTTATGCTTTGGTTTGGTGGAGTGAATATTGTCGGTTACACCATGATTATATACCTACTACTTGGGATGATTTGAAACTTGCCATGCGACATACTTTCGTCCCTGCTTATTATACTCGTGACATGATTAAGAAGTTGCAACACTTAAAACAAGGTAGTGAAACTGTAACAAAATATTATGATGATTTACAAACTACCTTGTTGCATTCCTCTTTAGAAGAAAGTGAAGATGATTTTATGGATAGATTTTGGGGAGGATTAAACCGTGATATTCAAGAGATACTAATTCATGAAGAGTGTTATCCTATGGACCATTTGTTTCATCTTGCTTGCAAAGCTGAACAGGAAATAAAACGACGTGTTGGCCACGAGGAGAACAAGCGCACGGTGCACATTCCAAGAGTTGATATGATTGTTCCTTCAACTACTAGGCATACTATGACAACCACATCCGTTGTTGTCAGGACTACATCACCTCCACCATGTGACACATCGCTCCTGAGAGTGGCTACATCATCTGAGTTGATCATAAGAGGTAATGACAAAGGTACTGATCTTCCATCTCTACATGAGAATGATGAATGCCTTGTCAATTTGAATGCACCATCTGATGAGCTACCCACTACTTTGAT
The DNA here is from genome assembly GCF_018294505.1 of Triticum aestivum. Classification (NCBI taxonomy): domain Eukaryota; kingdom Viridiplantae; phylum Streptophyta; class Magnoliopsida; order Poales; family Poaceae; genus Triticum; species Triticum aestivum. Next base: position 359,103,781 of record NC_057798.1, on the reverse strand, counting down.
CACACCACCTATTTTAGAGGACTACGTTGATAATTTGACTTTGCCATGTGATCAAACAACTGAAATACCAACAATTTTGAGTGCACCCATTGAATTAACTATTGATGCAAAAGAACCAATGTTTAATCATTTTGATATGACCTCTAATCTTGGTGATGATTCTGTGTTGAATGACTTATTGCATGTTTGCTTATTTAAGCATGTTGTAGCATGTAAATTTGATGCAAGTAAGGTTTATTCACCAATGTTGGGATGGTTTAATGATGAACATTGTCAATCTTTTGAAATGAATAAGAGCTTCACTTATATGTGCAAACTGAGTTGCAATATTTCCATGCCTTCTACTTCTTGTGCTAATTTTTTGGCTTTAGATTTTATGAACTATGCAAGTTACTCATCTATTCATGTGTCATATATGCAAAAATCAAGGGAAGTAAAAATGGATGACATATACATATACAACATGTACACCTTGTCTCTTTTGTTAGCCACATTTCAGATTAAGCAACACCGAGGACGACTTTATTTTCAAGAAGGGGAGGATGATGAGGACATGACTACCTTGGATATGACCAAAAATATTGCATATATGCATATTTGTCAGGTGATTTCTAGTGCAAACTATTCAATAATCTATTTATGTTATCCAGAACAAAAATACTTCACACACTTTTGTGTTTTGTCTAATTGCAGGTGTATGGGACATTTGTACAATCCACATATGAAGATAAGGAAGAAAGAGATGTTTATTTGCTGTCCAAAAAGTTCTCTCACGTCAATTTTGGCCCAAGAGAAGATAGAGTCCAAGTCTCTCACGTTCTGGATTCAGATTCGGACTGCACAGACATACCTGACTCAAAACGCACACAAGTTTTTCATACGGACTCCGAATTGGGTGATTCTTTTTTTGTTGGAAACTAGATTTCGTGCACTTTCCAACCCAATTGGAATCACCTTCAAATTCGTCCGGAGCGTTGAGTTGTGGACGAAACAATCTGATGCTGCAGCAGAATCCGAGTCAAACTACAAGTCCAAAGGTGTTACATCACCTCCACTTGGGCCCATTGACCTTGTACGACCTAGATTTAGTTTTAGGCTGCCTTGGGACGTCCTCCCACCTCCTTGGCCGCCACCCCTTGCTCCTATATAAGTAGATCCATCTAGTAGCTTTTCGCTGGGATTTGTTTAGTTAAAAGTTAGCCATTGCAACTTCGTGTACTTCGTTTGTGTCCAACGACCAGATCAAGACCGCTTATGGATCCCCACCATTATCAATACTTCATATATATTTGCAATATTCAGATTGCTTTATCATATTCTTGCTCGTTCTTCGATTGCTTGCAGGAATAGACCTTCGTGGTCAGGCTGACCGTGCTTCCAGCATCGTCAGTAACCTCAGGAGATTGGTTTAGTGATTGCTAAGGCGCAACGTCGTGCACGTTTGTAGTCGGATTGTCAAAGTCATCTCCACCAAATCGATAGTTATCATCTCATCGAAAGATCGGGACCCTGTCCTCTATCAAGTGGTATCAGTTTTCAGGTTGCTCGGTGAGAATTTCCAGTTTTCCTAGATTACATTTATTTTCTTACCTATTGTCCAAGAAAAATCCACAAAAAAGAGTTAGATCTATTCATCCTTTGTACAAGCCAGTCTGAGCCTTTGCAATTTTCTTTTCATTGCTTGCATAGTTGAATTATCGGTTGCATCGTCGTGTCGAGTTGCTGGTCTTAGTGTCTAGGTCGTTTAGAGTTTCGAGTTCTGTTCACATTACTCACGTCGCCGCTGCATCGTTATCCCTTCCGCTGTCCACCACCCATCCATCAATTTCCTCCATGTGCTACCCACCGTTCATTGTCATAATCATAGTTGAGATCGTTCCCATCTTTGCTTGATCCAATCTACATCTTATCTAGTTTGTTTTGGAAAGAGGGAGAGAGAAAAAAAAAGGAAAAGAAAAAAAAGCGTGAGAAAAAAAAAGAGAGAAGAAAAAAAATTGGATCTATCTAGAATCAATCTCGTACCTGAATTCGGATTGGAATCTGTTTTGCGCACTGTTCAGTAAAACAGGTGTATCTTCCTCATACGAAGTCCGTTTTGGCTCCGTGAGTACTCAAATTGAAGATAGCGACGAGCCGCATCTAAATAGTTGCAGAAGCTAGTTCAATATTTGACACCTCAAAATCGGCTTCTAAATAGGTCTTTTTGCCCTCCGAAGTTCGTGAACACAGCTTGTTCCAATTTTTCAGGGCAGTTTTAGAATTCTTTGACTCCTCATATCAACTCGGAATTGAGTGATTCTTTTTGCATTGGAAAGCTTGAGTTAGTACCATTCTTTGAAAGAATTTATCAGAAAATTGTCTCAAACTTTTCAAGAGGAAAGTTGGAGAGAGAGTTGTTGTATATCTTGATTGGCAGTTGTTTTTCATCATTATCTTCACTGCCGTTGTGATCTTCACTTATATCTTGCTGTCAAGAGCTACTTAGTATCCTTCATTGATGCTAGTTGTGCTACGCCGTGACCTTATTAGTGTTCTAGGCTCGCGTCTCTAGTCCGGTCTAGCCTAGGACCAGCACAGTACCGTCCTTGAGCGTTTATTCAACATTGCATCTTTGAATTGATTATTGCTAATCTTTTGCTACCATATATAGCCAACCCAGCTCCACATATTTCTACACCGTGTATACGTACGCTCCCTTGGCAATCGCTTTACTCAATATTCGGAGTTACTTGACACCGCTGGTTGCCGATCACCGCCTGCTGCATGGTAAGAACTTGTAAGACATTGATATTTGCTTTACTGTGAGCGTTTTACCACCACATCCTAGTAGTTATAGGAACATTATTTTTGGGTTTTGTTTCTTGTTCTACTAATCATGACAGGATCCAGAGTCAATTCATGGGCTTTGTCGATCGCGGGAGACGTGCCACCACCTTTGCAAATACCACAACCGTCACGAGAGGTGCACAAACATCCAAATGCACATGATCAGGTTAATGTATCTATACCACCATTTAATGGCCGTTTTAAACCTGCTTTATATATTGAATGGGAGTTTGACATAAAAAATATATTTGCTTCCCATAATTTCGATGAACATAAAAAGGTTAAGGTTGCGGTTGGTTCTTTCACTGGTTATGCTTTGGTTTGGTGGAGTGAATATTGTTGGTTACACCCTGATTATATACCTACTACTTGGGATGATTTGAAACTTGCCATGCGACATACTTTCGTCCCTGCTTATTATACTCGTGACATGATTAAGAAGTTGCAACACTTAAAACAAGGTAGTGAAACTGTAACAAAATATTATGATGATTTACAAACTACCTTGTTGCATTCCTCTTTAGAAGAAAGTGAAGATGATTTTATGGATAGATTTTGGGGAGGATTAAACCGTGATATTCAAGAGACACTAATTCATGGAGAGTGTTATCCTATGGACCATTTGTTTCATCTTGCTTGCAAAGCTGAACAGGAAATAAAACGACGTGTTGGCCATGAGGAGAATAAGCGCACGGTGCACATTCCAAGAGTTGATATGGTTGTTCCTTCAACTACTAGGCATACTATGACAACCACATTCGTTGTTGTCCGGACTACATCACCTCCACCATGTGACACATCGCCCCCGAGAGTGGCTACATCATCTGAGTTGATCATAAGAGGTGATGAGGACATCAATACAATTGTTACACCCACAGCCCCTGCTGCTATACATACTGGACCAATTACTAGAGCTCGTGCACGCCAACTAAATTACCAGGTACTTTCGTTTCTTGGTAATGATTCTAATGTTCATGAGAATATGATGCTGCCTAAATTGGATACATTTGTTTTGCTTACAAATGAAGGGCCTAGCTTGGAGAAGGATGAACATTGGAGCAAGAACAAGCATGGAGATGATGGCATGCGCAAGGGGAACAAGAACGGAGTTACAAGTGATGATTTCAGGACTTTGAAGCCACCATAATGGGTACATGAAGCCTTGGACGAAATATACAAGATGCCACTTCATAAATTTCGTCCCGAGGCTATTTTAGGTGCTGCGTCACCTTATTATTGGGCCAGGCCCATGTAATTTCGAACTACATAAGTATAGGCTATTTTTAGAGTCCGTATGTGTGGGGAAACAAGAGATAGGGTTGATTTCGGACCCCTCCACCAAGGGCCACGAAATTCCCCCCTCTTCCTCCATATATACAGCCCTTAGGGCATCGTTTAGACTTTGGGTTTTGTTTAGATTAAAAGTTCGCCATAGCTGCAACTTCGCGTACTTCGTTTGTGTTCAACGACCAGACAAAGGCGTCACAGAACCCCACCTTGATCAATAAAGCTTTCATCTTATATTCGCAATATCCAGATTGCAATCTTAGTTTCTTGCTTGTTCTTCGTTTGCTCGCAGGAAACAGACCCTCGTGGTCAGGTTGATCGTGCTCCGGCGTGGTCAATAACCTCTCGGAGTTGGTTTAGCGATTGCTAAGGCGCGACGTCCTCGCACGTTCGTAGTCGGATCGTCAAAGTCGACTTCCACCAAAGCGAAATCCACCATCTCATCGAAAGACGGGACACCTCCGCCTCTATCAAGTGGTATCAGTTTTCAGGTTGCTCGGTGAGAATTTCCAGTTTTCCTAGATTAGATTTATTTTCTTACCTATTGTCCAAGAAAAAGCCACAAAAAAGAGTTAGATCTATTCATCCTTGGTCCAAGCCAGTCTGAGCCTTTGCAATTTTCTTTTCATTGCTTGCATAGTTGAATTATCGGTTGCATCGTCGTGTCGAGTTGCTGGTCTTAGTGTCTAGTTCGTTTAGAGTTTCGAGTTCTGTTCACATTAGTCACGCTACCGCTGCATCATTATCTCTTCCGCTGTCCACCACCCATCCATCAATTTCCACCACGTGCTACCCATCATTCATTGTCATAATAATAGTTGAGATCGTTCACATCTTCACTTGATCCAATCTGCATCTTATCTAGTTTGTTTTGGAAAGAGGGAGAAAAAAAGAGAGAAAAAAAAACGAGAGAAAAAAAAAGGGAGAAAAAAAAAAGTCAGAGAAAGAAAAAAAAGTGTGAGGAAAAAAAAGAGAAGAAAAAAAACAAAAAAATCGGCACAAACTTTTTCAGAGGAAAGTTGGAGACAAAGTTGTTGATATATCCTGCTTGGCTGTTGTTTCACCTCATTATCTTTACTGCCGTTGTGATCTTCACTTATATCTTGCTGTCCAGAGCTACTTAGTGTCCTTCATTGATGCTAGTTGTGCTACGACATGACCTCATTAGTGTTCTAGGCTCGCGTCTCTAGTTCGGTCTAGCCTAGGACCAGCACAGTACCGTCGTTGAGCGTTTATTCAACATTGCATCTTTGAATTGATTATTGCTAATCTTTTGCTACCATATATAGCCAACCCAGCTCCACATATTTCTACACCGTGTATACGTACGCTCCCCTGGCAATCGCTTTACTCAATATTCGGAGTTACTTGACACCGCTGGTTGCCGATCACCGCCTGCTGCATGGTAAGAACTTGTAAGACATTGATATTTGCTTTACTGTGAGCGTTTTACCACCACATCCTAGTAGTTATAGGAACATTATTTTTGGGTTTTGTTTCTTGTTCTACTAATCATGACAGGATCCAGAGTCAATTTATGGGCTTTGTCGATCGCGGGAGACGTGCCACCACCTTTGCAAATACCACAACCGTCACGAAAGGTGCACAAACATCCAAATGCACATGATCAGGTTAATGTATCTATACCACCATTTAATGGCCGTTTTAAACCTGCTTTATATATTGAATGGGAGTTCAACATAAAAAATATATTTGCTTCCCATAATTTCAATGAACATAAAAAGGTTAAGGTTGCGGTTGGTTCTTTCACTGGTTATGCTTTGGTTTGGTGGAGTGAATATTGTCGGTTACACCCTGATTATATACCTACTACTTGGGATGATTTGAAACTTGCCATGCGACATACTTTCGTCCCTGCTTATTATACTCGTGACATGATTAAGAAGTTGCAACACTTAAAACAAGGTAGTGAAACTGTAACAAAATATTATGATGATTTACAAACTACCTTGTTGCATTCCTCTTTAGAAGAAAGTGAAGATAATTTTATGGATAGATTTTGGGGAGGATTAAACCGTGATATTCAAGAGATACTAATTCATGAAGAGTGTTATCCTATGGACCATTTGTTTCATCTTGCTTGCAAAGCTGAACAGGAAATAAAACGACGTGTTGGCCACGAGGAGAACAAGCGCACGGTGCACATTCCAAGAGTTGATATGATTGTTCCTTCAACTACTAGGCATACTATGACAACCACATCCGTTGTTGTCAGGACTACATCACCTCCACCATGTGACACATCGCCCCCGAGAGTGGCTACATCATCTGAGTTAATCATAAGAGGTAATGACAAAGGTACTGATCTTCCATCTCTACATGAGAATGATGAATGCCTTGTCAATTTGAATGCACCATCTGATGAGCTACCCACTACTTTGATCACACCACCTATTTTAGAGGACTACGTTGATAATTTGACTTTGCCATGTGATCAAACAACTGAAATACCAACAATTTTGAGTGCACCCATTGAATTAACTATTGATGCAAAAGAACCAATGTTTAATCATTTTGATATGACCTCTAATCTTGGTGATGATTCTGTGTTGAATGACTTATTGCATGTGATGAGGACATGACTACCTTGGATATGACCAAAAATATTGCATATATGCACATTTGTCAGGTGATTTCTAGTGCAAACTATTCAATAATCTATTTATGTTATCCAGAACAAAAATACTTCACACACTTTTGTGTTTTGTCTAATTGCAGGTGTATGGGACATTTGTACAATCCACATATGAAGATAAGGAAGAAAGAGATGTTTATTTGCTGTCCACAAAGTTCTCTCACGTCACTTTTGGCCCAAGAGAAGATAGAGTCCAAGTCTCTCACGTTCTGGATTCAGATTCGGACTGCACAGACACACCTGACTCAAAACGCACACAAGTTTTTCATACGGACTCCGAATTGGGTGATTCTTTTTTTGTTGGAAACTAGATTTCGTGCACTTTCCAACCCAATTGGAATCACCTTCAAATTCGTCCGGAGCGTTGAGTTGTGGACGAAACAATCTGATACTGCAGCAGAATCCGAGTCAAACTACAAGTCCAAAGGTGTTACATCACCTCCACTTGGGCCCATTGGCCTTGTACGACCTAGATTTAGTTTTAGGCTGCCTTGGGACGTCCTCCCACCTCCTTGGCCGCCACCCCTTGCTCCTATATAAGTAGATCCATCTAGTAGCTTTTCCTTGGGATTTGTTTAGTTAAAAGTTAGCCATTGCAACTTCGTGTACTTCGTTTGTGTCCAACGACCAGACCAAGACCGCTTACGGATCCCCACCTTTATCAATACTTCATATATACTCGCAATATTCGGATTGCTTTTATCATATTCTTGCTTGTTCTTCGATTGCTTGCAGGAATAGACCTTCGTGGTCAGGTTGATTGTGCTCCGGCGTGGTCAATAACCTCTCGGAGTTGGTTTAGCGATTGCTAAGGCACAACGTCGTGCACGTTTGTAGTTGGATCGTCAAAGTCATCTCCACCAAATCGATAGTTATCATCTCATCGAAAGATCGGGACACCTCGCCTCTATCAACTTTCTTCTAAAGAGGAATGCAACAAGGTAGTTTGTAAATCATCATAATATTTTGTTACAGTTTCACTACCTTGTTTTAAGTGTTGCAACTTTTTAATCATGTCACGAGTATAATAAGCAGGGACGGAAGTATGTCGCATGGCAAGTTTCAAATCATCCCAAGTAGTAGGTATATAATCAGGGTGTAACCGACAATATTCACTCCACCAAACCAAAGCATAACCAGTGAAAGAACCAACCGCAACCTTAACCTTTTTATGTTCATTGAAATTATGGGAAGCAAATATATTTTTTATGTCGAACTCCCATTCAATATATAAAGCAGGTTTAAAACGGCCATTAAATGGTGGTATAGATACATTAACCTGATCATGTGCATTTGGATGTTTGTGCACCTCTCGTGACGGTTGTGGTATTTGCAAAGGTGGTGGCACGTCTCCCGCGATCGACAAAGCCCATGAATTGACTCTGGATCCTGTCATGATTAGTAGAACAAGAAACAAAACCCAAAAATAATGTTCCTATAACTACTAGGATGTGGTGGTAAAACGCTAACAGTAAAGCAAATATCAATGTCTTACAAGTTCTTACCATGCAGCAGGCGGTGATCGGCAACCAGCGGTGTCAAGTAACTCCGAATATTGAGTAAAGCGATTGCCAGGGGAGCGTACGTATACACGGTGTAGAAATATGTGGAGCTGGGTTGGCTATATATGGTAGCAAAAGATTAGCAATAATCAATTCAAAGATGCAATGTTGAATAAACGCTCAACGACGGTACTGTGCTGGTCCTAGGCTAGACCGAACTAGAGACGCGAGCCTAGAACACTAATGAGGTCACGTCGTAGCACAACTAGCATCAATGAAGGACACTAAGTAGCTCTGGACAGCAAGATATAAGTGAAGATCACAACGGCAGTAAAGATAATGAGGTGAAACAACAGCCAAGCAGGATATATCAACAACTTTGTCTCCAACTTTCCTCTGAAAAAGTTTGTGCCGATTTTTTTGTTTTTTTTCTTCTCTTTTTTTTCCTCACACTTTTTTTTCTTTCTCTGACTTTTTTTTTTCTCCCTTTTTTTTTCTCTCGTTTTTTTTTCTCTCTTTTTTTCTCCCTCTTTCCAAAACAAACTAGATAAGATGCAGATTGGATCAAGTGAAGATGTGAACGATCTCAACTATTATTATGACAATGAATGATGGGTAGCACGTGGTGGAAATTGATGGATGGGTGGTGGACAGCGGAAGAGATAATGATGCAGCGGTAGCGTGACTAATGTGAACAGAACTCGAAACTCTAAACGAACTAGACACTAAGACCAGCAACTCGACACGACGATGCAACCGATAATTCAACTATGCAAGCAATGAAAAGAAAATTGCAAAGGCTCAGACTGGCTTGGACCAAGGATGAATAGATCTAACTCTTTTTTGTGGCTTTTTCTTGGACAATAGGTAAGAAAATAAATCTAATCTAGGAAAACTGGAAATTCTCACCGAGCAACCTGAAAACTGATACCACTTGATAGAGGCGAGGGTCCCGATCTTTCGATGAGATGATAACTATCGATTTGGTGAAGATGACTTTGACGATCCGACTACAAACGTGCACGACGTTGCGCCTTAGCAATCGCTAAACCAACTCCGAGAGGTTATTGACCACGCTGGAGCACAATCAACCTGACCACGAAGGTCTATTCCTGCAAGCAATCGAAGAACGAGCAAGAATATGATAAAGCAATCTGAATATTGCGAATATATATGAAGTATTGATAATGGTGGGGATCCGTAAGCGGTCTTGGTCTGGTCGTTGGACACAAACGAAGTACACGAAGTTGCAATGGCTAACTTTTAACTAAACAAATCCCAAGGAAAAGCTACTAGATGGATCTACTTATATAGGAGCAAGGGGTGGAGGCCAAGGAGGTTGGAGGACGTCCCAAGGCAGCCTAAAACTAAATCTAGGTCGTACAAGGCCAATGGGCCCAAGTGGAGGTGATGTAACACCTTTGGACTTGTAGTTTGACTCGGATTCTGCTGCAGCATCAGATTGTTTCGTCCACAACTCAACGCTCCGGACGAATTTGAAGGTGATTCCAATTGGGTTGGAAAGTGCACGAAATCTAGTTTCCAAAAAAAAGAATCACCCAATTCGGAGTCCGTATGAAAAACTTGTGTGCGTTTTGAGTCAGGTATGTCTGTGCAGTCCGAATCTGAATCCAGAACGTGAGAGACTTGGACTCTATCTTCTCTTGGGCCAAAAGTGACGTGAGAGAACTTTTTGGACAGCAAATAAACATCTCTTTCTTCCTTATCTTCATATGTGGATTGTACAAATGTCCCATACACCTGCAATTAGACAAATCACAAAAGTGTGTGAAGTATTTTTGTTCTGGATAACATAAATAGATTATTGAATAGTTTGCACTAGAAATCACCTGACAAATATGCATATATGCAATATTTTTGGTCATATCCAAGGTAGTCATGTCCTCATCACTTTTGCTACCATATATAGCCAACCCAGCTCCACATATTTCTACACCGTGTATACATACGCTCCCCTGGCAATCGCTTTACTCAATATTCGGAGTTACTTGACACCGCTGGTTGCCGATCACCGCCTGCTGCATGGTAAGAACTTGTAAGACATTGATATTTGCTTTACTGTGAGCGTTTTACCACCACATCCTAGTAGTTATAGGAACATTATTTTTGGGTTTTGTTTCTTGTTCTACTAATCATGACAGGATCCAGAGTCAATTCATGGGCTTTGTCGATCGCGGGAGACGTGCCACCACCTTTGCAAATACCACAACCGTCACGAGAGGTGCACAAACATCCAAATGCACATGATCAAGTTAATGTATCTATACCACCATTTAATGGCCGTTTTAAACCTGCTTTATATATTGAATGGGAGTTCGACATAAAAAATATATTTGCTTCCCATAATTTCGATGAACATAAAAAGGTTAAGGTTGCGGTTGGTTCTTTCACTGGTTATGCTTTGGTTTGGTGGAGTGAATATTGTCGGTTACACCCTGATTATATACCTACTACTTGGGATGATTTGAAACTTGCCATGCGACATACTTTCGTCCCTGCTTATTATACTCGTGACATGATTAAGAAGTTGCAACACTTAAAACAAGGTAGTGAAACTGTAACAAAATATTATGATGATTTACAAACTACCTTGTTGCATTCCTCTTTAGAAGAAAGTGAAGATGATTTTATGGATAGATTTTGGGGAGGATTAAACCGTGATATTCAAGAGATACTAATTCATGAAGAGTGGTATCCTATGGACCATTTGTTTCATCTTGCTTGCAAAGCTGAACTGGAAATAAAACGACGTGTTGGCCACGAGGAGAACAAGCGCACGGTGCACATTCCAAGAGTTGATATGATTGTTCCTTCAACTACTAGGCATACTATGACAACCACATCCGTTGTTGTCAGGACTACATCACCTCCACCATGTGACACATTGCCCCCGAGAGTGGCTACATCATCTGAGTTGATCATAAGAGGTAATGACAAAGGTACTGATCTTCCATCTCTACATGAGAATGATGAATGCCTTGTCAATTTGAATGCACCATCTGATGAGCTACCCACTACTTTGATCACACCACCTATTTTAGAGGACTACGTTGATAATTTGACTTTGCCATGTGATCAAACAACTGAAATACCAACAATTTTGAGTGCACCCATTGAATTAACTATTGATGCAAAAGAACCAATGTTTAATCATTTTGATATGACCTCTAATCTTGGTGATGATTCTGTGTTAAATGACTTATTGCATGTTTGCTTATTTAAGCATGTTGTAGCATGTAAATTTGATGCAAGTAAGGTTTATTCACCAATGTTGGGATGGTTTAATGATGAACATTGTCAATCTTTTGAAATGAATAAGAGCTTCACTTATATGTGCAAACTGAGTTGCAATATTTTCATGCCTTCTACTTCTTGTGCTAATTTTTTGGCTTTAGATTTTATCAACTATGCAAGTTATTCATCTATTCATGTGTCATATATGCAAAAATCAAGGGAAGTAAAAATGGATGACATATACATATACAACATGTACACCTTGTCTCTTTTGTTAGCCACATTTCAGATTAAGCAACGCCGAGGACGGCTTTATTTTCAAGAAGGGGAGGATGATGAGGACATGACTACCTTGGATATGACCAAAAATATTGCATATATGCATATTTGTCAGGTGATTTCTAGTGCAAACTATTCAATAATCTATTTATGTTATCCAGAACAAAAATACTTCACACACTTTTGTGTTTTGTCTAATTGCAGGTGTATGGGACATTTGTACAATCCACATATGAAGATAAGGAAGAAAGAGATGTTTATTTGCTGTCCAAAAAGTTCTCTCACGTCACTTTTGGCCCAAGAGAAGATAGAGTCCAAGTCTCTCACGTTCTGGATTCAGATTCGGACTGCACAGACACACCTGACTCAAAACGCACACAAGTTTTTCATACGGACTCCGAATTGGGTGATTCTTTTTTGTTGGAAACTAGATTTCGTGCACTTTCCAACCCAATTGGAATCACCTTCAAATTCGTCCGGAGCGTTGAGTTGTGGACGAAACAATCTGATGCTGCAGCAGAATCCGAGTCAAACTACAAGTCCAAAGGTGTTACATCACCTCCACTTGGGCCCATTGGCCTTGTACGACCTAGATTTAGTTTTAGGCTGCCTTGGGACGTCCTCCCACCTCCTTGGCCGCCACCCCTTGCTCCTATATAAGTAGATCCATCTAGTAGCTTTTCGCTGGGATTTGTTTAGTTAAAAGTTAGCCATTGCAACTTCGTGTACTTCGTTTGTGTCCAACGACCAGACCAAGACCGCTTACGGATCCCCACCATTATCAATACTTCATATATATTTGCAATATTCAGATTGCTTTATCATATTCTTGCTCGTTCTTCGATTGCTTGCAGGAATAGACCTTCGTGGTCAGGCTGACCGTGCTTCCAGCATCGTCAGTAACCTCAGGAGATTGGTTTAGCGATTGCTAAGGCGCAACGTCGTGCACGTTTGTAGTCGGATTGTCAAAGTCATCTCCACCAAATCGATAGTTATCATCTCATCGAAAGATCGGGACCCTGTCCTCTATCAAATCCCAGCCGTGTTGTCATGAGGAGAGGCAAAAGGAACATCATTGGAATGGATGGAGTCGCCAACGAGGAAGACGACGACTAGTACGACAACCCAATGAGGGAAGATAGCAATGACGATGAAGTATACGTCAAAAGAAGAATCAATACTACATTACCTATGAAAGATCGTACTCCATGGAAAAGGAAAAGTCAAAATGAGGGGCCCAATTATTCTTCAACGAACAAGTAGGGAAAGAAGATCACTCAAAAATGAAAACGTCAACGCTGAGGAACCGTACATTAGCTGTCAAATGATGTAATATATATGTTCCCATTTTGTGTACACACTTGGCTATTATGCATTTGTCAAATGATGTAATATATATGTTCCTATTTTGTATACATACTTAACCGTCAAATGATGCAATATATATCGCCTTAGTTATATACATTGTATCACCTTCACTTCGTTCACTACTCTCGGAAAAAAGGAAAAGAAAATAAAAGAAAAGGGAGAGAAAATAAAGGAAAGGAAAATAGAAGAAACAAACAGGAAAACTGCTACAGGTAATAGCAGTAGTGCTTTCTACAAAAAAATGTTGTCGTTATATGTAATAGTAGTAGTGCATTGTGACAAAAATGCTATAGCTATCTACAATAGCAGTAGCACGTTCCTTGCAAAAGCGCTATAGCTAACTTAGCTATAGCGTGTTTGTCCGGAATGCGCTACTGCTACCTCAACTTAACCACCAAAATCCTCACTCTCTCTGCTACTTCCCGCCTCTGCTCTTCCCCCAAATCCCACTCACTCTCTCTTCCCCTGTGTTGTTGCCGCCGAAGCCCTCAACCCAGGCGCTCCCCCCGACCCTAGCGCTCGGCCCCGTCTCAGCGCTCACCCCTGACCCCGGCGCTCGCCCTCATCCCCGCGTCGCCCCCATCCCGGCCCGCGTCCCCGCCTGCCGCGACCCCGGCGACCCTCGGTGTCGTGCCGTCTCCCCCGCGCCCGCCTCGTCTCGCTGGCACGTCGTCTCCCCCGACCCCATCTCTCTCTCTCTCTTCCCTTTGTAAGCCATCTCCCCTCCCCTGTTCTTTGCTATTCATTGCTAATTAGTATGAAATAGTATGAACCCTAGGCTATTTATTAGTGTAAGAAAAAACAGAATTGATTATATAGGTTTCTTGCATTTTTTAGTTAAAGCAATTGTTGTTATTTAAATTTTATAGTGCTAGTTAGTTAATTAGAATTCGGATGAAACCTAGGACAGATTAGTTAAAACAATTGTTGCTATTTAATTTTTTTAGTTAAAGCAATTGTTGCTATTAACAAACAGAATTTGAAGTGGACAGATTAGTTCTGTATTTTTAAAAAACAAGACTTCTTGCATTTTTCTTCAAGTTCTATATTTTCTTCCTTTTATATGAAAACTTGAAGTGGACATGTGATATGTGGACATGTGATTTGGACATGATATTTGGAATTTGGACATGTCATTTGGACATGTGATGTGAAGCGCAAATGATCCGAGTGGCCTATATTTCGCCGGAATGTTGATTCATTTCCGTTCCCGTGAATTTCAAGCGCTCAATATGTCCACTTTTTAGCAAAGGTCATGCCAAAATTTTCTGTGAATTTTGGCATGACTTGTGCTATAAAGTAGGCATACCGAGTGTCGGGAGTTGCTGGGAATGATATTCCGGCAAACAAAGATCTTTTTTTATGTCACATCTCATTTTCTTTATAGTTTTAGAATTAAACGAGGAGACTTAACCATAGGAAACATGTCGAACAACGAAGAAACTGGGCCTTCTGACCAAGATGCATACGAGATGGATTATGAGGGTGAACAAGAGTACCTCAACTTTTTGACTGCCAAGCACAGTCAAGGTTTGCAGGTCGGCCTCGATGATGGTACTGACGCCGACTTCGACACTGACAGTGCCGGCACTAATGGCGGCGTCGAGACCGGCGGGGAAGGTACCGGTGGGGAAGGTACCGACGGGGAAGATATCGGCGCCGATGCCAGAGGGAAGAAGCAGAAGAAGCAGAGGATACGAAAACCTAACAAACTCGGCATTGGACGATTGGTGATCACAAATATGGCACCTAGCAAGTTTGTGCCATTAGCACCGGAAGAACCTCGCAAGTGCTATGGGAACCAAGTAGGATGCAACATATGGGAATGCTCGAGCATCAATGACGATGACTTAAGGAGTAAAGAACATTTGAGGCAGTTGCTCCTGACGAAGTTGCACAAGAGATTCAAGTTTCCCGACCGGGATGATAGCATAGAGCAACCGTGGGATGATCCAAAGATGAAAAAGATTAACAATCACGCCATGGGCATGTTCAGCAATGATTTGGCCTCTTGTAAAGGGAGGGTGAAACAAGCTATTGAGGCTGAGGAACCCCTATCCAAGATTCTGGAGGAAAATCCAACACTTACGGAAGAGGAGTTCGAAAAGATCAAGGACACTTGCGCTACCGAGGCAGCCAAGGCTAAGGCTGCGAAATTCAAGAGCCTTTAGCAAAGGAAAACGGGGAAGCATCGCCTCGGAAGCCATGGATACCTTGGAAAAAGGCCCATATGGGATAAGGAGGACGCGGAACGTGAAACCGCTAGTCTCCGAGACCCCTTCGCGAAGTTCACCAACCCATTGGAGCGTGACGTCATCATGGCCCGCTACAAGTGGGTCAAGAAAAAGAAGGTTTTTTACATGGAAGAGATCACAAGGAGATTGATTAGATTACTTGTAATTATTCTTTTACCACCTTACATTTAGCTCCTGGTCAAGTCGACTACACATTCGTAAACGGTTCACCTTCCTTCTACAGGAGAAGCAACACTAGCTTACAGCCAAAAGCCCTACTTCGCTGATGAGGCCCAAGTGGGACACCCCTCTCAATCGGGCCTTGAATGAACTTATGGGACTCCCTTTGGGCCAGCAGCCGCAATATGGATGTGTGCACGACACTGGAGACGGCACCACATGGAAGGTTTTTTACAACGTGGGCCCGGAGGCCAAGAAGCAGAAAAGGAAGTTTAGTCAGGCGGATATCAACGATAAGGTGAAGCTTGTGGTTGAGAAAAAAGCAGCTGAGGGCGCGCAAAAAGCAGCCGAGGAGAAACATGATTTGCTATAGCAGGTAGTAGATGCAGCTGTCCACGCCTGCAGAAATGATTTTGCTACTAACTTGGTCCTGGCTATCATCAACTGGACGAAGGAAAATCCAGACAGGACGGTACATGATTTCCCCATGGCCAGTTTCGTCGGGAGCAACTCGGTGAACAAGACAACCGCACCATCACCTGCTCACGCAACCGGGCCTGCTCTCGCACCTGCACCCGCACTCGCTCATAGCAACCCGTCCTCAGTCTTTGGCGCACTAGGTGGGCCTTCTTCTTGGGCAAAGCTTGACGCCCTCATGGTAATTACATGTCGTGCCAATATATATATATGTAGAATATTCCATTTTCGTTGCCTTTCGGATGTTTTACGCTACATGCCGATGAAACCCAGTGCACCATACTCTACTTGATCAAAGGTGATAGAGGCAAAGGTGTCCCGTCTTTCGATGAGATGGTGGATTTCGCTTTGGTGGAAGTCGACTTTGACGATCCGACTACGAACGTGCGAGGACGTCGCGCCTTAGCAATCGCTAAACCAACTCCGAGAGGTTATTGACCACGCCGGAGCACGATCAACCTGACCACGAGGGTCTGTTTCCTGCGAGCAAACGAAGAACAAGCAAGAAACTGAGATTGCAATCTGGATATTGCGAATATAAGATGAAAGCTTTATTGATCAAGGTGGGGTTCTGTGACGCCTTTGTCTGGTCGTTGAACACAAACGAAGTACGCGAAGTTGCAGCTATGGCGAACTTTTAATCTAAACAAAACCCAAAGTCTAAACGATGCCCTAAGGGCTGTATATATGGAGGAAGAGGGGGGGAATTTCGTGGCCCTTGGTGGAGGGGTCCGAAATCAACCCTATCTCTTGTTTCCCCACACATACGGACTCTAAAAATAGCCTATACTTATGTATTTCAAAATTACATGGGCCTGGCCCAATAATAAGGTGACGCAGCACCTAAAATAGCCTCGGAACGAAATTTATGAAGTGGCATCTTGTATATTTCGTCCAAGGCTTCATGCACCCATTATGGTGGCTTCAAAGTCCTGAAATCATCACTTGTAACTCCGTTCTTGTTCTTGCTCCAATGTTCATCCTTCTCCAAGCTAGGCCCTTCATTTGTAAGCAAAACAAATGTATCCAATTTAGGCAGCATCATATTCTCATGAACATTAGAATCATTACCAAGAAACGAAAGTACCTGGTAGTTTAGTTGGCGTGCACGAGCTCTAGTAATTGGTCCAGTATGTATAGCAGCAGGGGCTGTGGGTGTAACAATTGTATTGATGTCCTCATCATCCTCCCCTTCTTGAAATGAAGTCGTCCTCGACGGAAGTTCATCTTCCTCACCCAAATAAGGCTTCAAATCTGCAATGTTAAAAGTGGGACTAACCCCAAAATCTGCAGGCAGCTCAAGTTTATATTCATTATCATTTATTTTCTCTAACACCTTAAAGGGACCATCAGCACGTGGCATTAACTTTGATTTGCGCAAATCAGGAAATCTATCCTTACGCAAATGTAACCAAACAAGATCTCCAGGTGCAAACACAACATGTTTTCTACCCTTATCTCCAGCAAGTTTATATTTAGCATTCATACGCTCAATGTTTTCCTTAGTTAACTCATGCATTTTTAAAATCAATTCAGCACGTTGTTTAGCATCAAAATTAACCTTCTCCGAAGATGGAAGAGGCAACAAATCAATAGGTGCACGAGGTAGGAAACCATACACAACTTCAAAAGGGCACATCTTAGTAGTAGAATGCAATGAACGATTATAAGCAAATTCAATATGAGGCAAGCATTCCTCCCATATTTTCTTATTATTCTTCAAAACAGCCCTAAGCATAGTAGACAACGTTCTATTTACTACTTCAGTTTGTCCATCAGTTTGCGGGTGACAAGTAGTACTAAAAAGCAGTTTAGTCCCCAACTTAGCCCATAAACATCTCCAAAAGTGGCTAAGAAATTTAGTATCATGATCTGAAACAATAGTATTTGGCACACCATGCAAGCGAATAATTTCACGAAAGAACAAATCAGCAACATTAACAGCATCATCGCTTTTATGACATGGTATAAAGTGTGCCATTTTCGAGAATCTATCCACGACAACAAATATGCTATCCCTCCCCTTCTTTGTTCGAGGTAAACCTAAAACAAAGTCCATAGATATATCCTCCCAAGGAACACTAGGTACAGGCAAAGGCATATATAAACCATGAGGATTGAGTCGTGACTTAGCTTTTTGACATGTAGTGCATCGAGCAATAAAACGCTCAACATCCCGTCTCATCTTTGGCCAAAAGAAATGTGTAGCAAGTACGTCCTCCGTCTTCTTCACGCCAAAATGTCCCATTAATCCTCCTCCATGCGCCTCCTGCAACAACAAAAGACGAACGGAGCTAGCTGGAATGCATAGCTTGTTAGCACGAAACACAAATCCATCGTTAACAACAAACTTGTTCCACATTCTTCCTTCTTTACAATTCTGCATTACATCTTTAAAATCAACATCATGCACATATTGATCTTTGATGGTCTCCGAACCAAATATTTTGAAATCAAGTTGTGAAAGCATAGTATAGCGACGAGACAATGCATCAGCAATAATATTTTCTTTTCCCTTCTTGTGTTTAATGACATAAGGGAAAGTCTCAATGAATTCAACCCATTTAGCATGTCTACGATTCAGTTTAGCTTGACTTTTAATATGTTTCAAAGATTCATGATCAGAATGTATAACAAATTCTTTGGGCCATAAATATTGTTGCCATGTTTCTAAAGTCCGAACAAGAGCATATAATTCTTTATCATAAGTAGAATAATTCAGACTAGGCCCACTCAATTTTTCAGAAAAGTATGCAACAGGTTTGCCATCTTGTAATAACACACCTCCTAATCCAATTCCACTAGCATCACATTCAAGCTCAAAAGTCTTATTAAAATCAGGAAGTTGGAGTAAAGGAGCATGTGTCAACTTATCTTTCAATACCGTGAAGGCTTCTTCCTGTGCGGTACCCCAAACAAAAGGCACATCCTTCTTTGTAAGCTCGTTGAGAGGTGCAGCAATGGTGCTGAAATCTCTCACAAAACGCCTATAGAATCCAGCGAGGCCAAGAACACTCCTCACTTGTGTGACCGTTTTGGGCTGCGGCCAACTCTCAATAGCTTCAATCTTGGCTTTGTCAACTTCAATTCCCTGTGGAGTAACAACATAGCCAAGAAAAGATACTCGGTCGGTGCAAAAGGTGCACTTCCCAAGGTTACCAAACAAACGTGCATCACGTAGAGCAATAAAAACAGCACGTAAATGTTCCAAATGTTCTTCCAAAGATCTGCTATAAATCAGTATGTCATCAAAGTAAACTACCACAAATCGTCCAATGAAAGAACGTAAAACTTCGTTCATTAATCTCATGAAAGTACTAGGTGCATTAGTTAACCCAAAAGGCATGACTAACCACTCATATAATCCAAACTTAGTTTTAAATGCTGTTTTCCATTCATCTCCCAATTTCATACGAATTTGATGGTAGCCACTACGCAAATCAACTTTGGAGAATATTGTAGAGCCACTCAATTCATCAAGCATATCATCTAGCCTAGGAATAGGATGACGATAACGAATAGTAATATTATTAATGCCTCTACAATCAACACACATACGTGATGTACCATCCTTTTTCGGCACTAGAATAATAGGAACAGCACAAGGACTAAGGGATTCGCGTATATAACCTTTGTCGAGAAGCTCTTGTACTTGACGCATAATCTCCTTCGTCTCCGCTGGATTGGTACGGTATGGTGCACGGTTTGGCAGTGAAGCACTGGGAATTAAGTCAATCTGATGCTCAATCCCTCGAATAGGCGGTAATCCCGGTGGCACGTCTTGTGGAAAGACGTCAGCGAACTCCTGCAAAATGTTAGTGACAGCAGGAGGCAAAGAGGAAGGCACGTCCTCGAATGAAAATAATGCCTCTTTGCACACAAAAGCATAGCAAACAGATTTGCTGAAATCTAGCTCATCAATATCAGATTTGGTGGCAAATAAACATGCACTTTTCAATTTAATTTCAGAAGCAACACTAGATGGTTTATTATTAGGCTTCATTTGTTGCTCAAATTCTTTTGCCACAATCTGATTTTCACTCTTATTCGTCTCCTGTTTTGCTTTATTAGCTCTATTAATGTCATCTTTCAAAATGGAATCAGGAGTCATAGGAAGCAAAGTAATATTTTTATCCTTATGAACAAGAGTATAGTGATTGTTTCTACCATGGTGTACATAATTTTTATCAAATTGCCATGGTCTACCAAGTAATAAGGAACATGCTTGCATAGGTACCGCATCACAATCAACATAATCAGCATATGTAGAGATACTAAAATGCACACGAACAGTACGTGTTACCTTAACCTTGCCGCTGTTGTTGAACCATTGGATGTAGTAAGGATGTGGATGTGGTCTTGTGGTGAGAGAAAGCTTCTCCACCATCTCCATGCTAGCCAAGTTGTTGCAGCTCCCTCCGTCTATTATGACGCGCACAGAACGTTCCTTCACAACTCCCTTGTTATGGAACAAATTGTGCCTCTGATTTTGCTCAGCTTGTGTGACCTGCACACTCAAAACATGTTGAGCAACTAAACATTCATACCTGTCAGCGTCTTCAGGAGCCATGTATTGCGTCTCATGATCAGAATCATCTCCACCATGTTCTTCACGTGTAATAAGAGCCAATGTCTCCTCATCATAGTCACTAGCGGACTCATATCCACCATCTGCGGTAGCAATCATCACACGCGGAGATTTGCATTCCCTCGCATAATGACCTCCTCCCTTACAACGACGACAAATAATATCACTTGTGTGCCCTGTTGATGCCATGGAAGAAGAAGAACGCTGTGCAGGCCCCGCAGGTGCGCTCTTGGCAGATAATGGTGGTTGTGCCTGTTTTCTTGTATCACGGCTGGAGGTGGCACCGGATGGAGGTGCTGGTGCAGTTGAAGTAGAAGATGCACGTGGTGTCCATGATGAAGGTCGGCCTGCAGAAAAGTTAGTTCGCCCCAATGCTTGTCGATCCTGCACTTCACGCTCAGCTTTACAAGCAAGATGGAATAAACGAGTGATATTAGTATACTCCTTATAGTCTAGAATGGTCTGAATCTCTCTATTTAATCCACCCAGAAAACGTGCAAGCATAGCTTCATTCTCCTCAACAATACCACATCTAATCATGCCAGTTTGTAATTCCTGATAATATTCTTCTACAGAATTTTTCCCTTGTCTTAAACGCTGCAATTTTTGAAGCAATTCACGTTGATAATATGGTGGAACCCAACGCGTACGCATAGCAGTTTTCAAAGCAGCCCAAGTAGTTGGAATAGGATATAATCTACAATGTTCAGACCACCATACACATGCAAAACTAGTGAAAGCACAAACGGCAGCAGCAACTCGTCTCTCCTCAGGATATTGTAAACATGTAAATCGTTGTTCAGTTTCTAACTCCCAAGTAAGATTGATAGAGGCGGAGGTGTCCCGTCTTTCGATGAGATGGTGGATTTCGCTTTGGTGGAAGTCGACTTTGACGATCCGACTACGAACGTGCGAGGACGTCGCGCCTTAGCAATCGCTAAACCAACTCCGAGAGGTTATTGACCACGCCGGAGCACGATCAACCTGACCACGAGGGTCTGTTTCCTGCGAGCAAACGAAGAACAAGCAAGAAACTAAGATTGCAATCTGGATATTGCGAATATAAGATGAAAGCTTTATTGATCAAGGTGGGGTTCTGTGACGCCTTTGTCTGGTCGTTGAACACAAACGAAGTACGCGAAGTTGCAGCTATGGCGAACTTTTAATCTAAACAAAACCCAAAGTCTAAACGATGCCCTAAGGGCTGTATATATGGAGGAAGAGGGGGGAATTTCGTGGCCCTTGGTGGAGGGGTCCGAAATCAACCCTATCTCTTGTTTCCCCCACACATACGGACTCTAAAAATAGCCTATACTTATGTATTTCGAAATTACATGGGCCTGGCCCAATAATAAGGTGACGCAGCACCTAAAATAGCCTCGGGACGAAATTTATGAAGTGGCATCTTGTATATTTCGTCCAAGGCTTCATGCACCCATTATGGTGGCTTCAAAGTCCTGAAATCATCACTTGTAACTCCGTTATTGTTCCCCTTGCGCATGCCATCATCTCCATGCTTGTTCTTGCTCCAATGTTCATCCTTCTCCAAGCTAGGCCCTTCATTTGTAAGCAAAACAAATGTATCCAATTTAGGCAGCATCATATTCTCATGAACATTAGAATCATTACCAAGAAACGAAAGTACCTGGTAATTTAGTTGGCGTGCACGAGCTCTAGTAATTGGTCCAGTATGTATAGCAGCAGGGGCTGTGGGTGTAACAATTGTATTGATGTCCTCATCAGAAACACAAATCCATCGTTAACGACAAACTTGTTCCACATTCTTCCCTCTTTACAATTCTGCATTACATCTTTAAAATCAGCATCATGCACATATTGATCTTTGATGGTCTCCAAACCAAATATTTTGAAGTCAAGTTGTGAAAGCATAGTATAGCGACGAGACAATGCATCAGCAATAACATTTTCTTTTCCCTTCTTGTGTTTAATCACATAAGGGAAAGTCTCAATGAATTCAACCCATTTAGCATGTCTACGATTCAGTTTAGCTTGACTTTTAATATGTTTCAAAGATTCATGATCAGAATGTATAACAAATTCTTTGGGCCATAAATAATGTTGCCATGTTTCTAAAGTCCGAACAAGAGCATATAATTCTTTATCATAAGTAGAATAATTCAGACTAGGCCCACTCAATTTTTCAGAAAAGTATGCAACAGGTTTGCCATCTTGTAATAACACACCTCCTAATCCAATTCCACTAGCATCACATTCAAGCTCAAAAGTCTTATTAAAATCAGGAAGTTGGAGTAAAGGAGCATGTGTCAACTTATCTTTCAATACCGTGAAGGCTTCTTCCTGTGCAGTACCCCAAAGAAAAGGCACATCTTTCTTTGTAAGCTCATTGAGAGGTGCAGCAATGGTGCTGAAATCTCTCACAAAACGCCTATAGAATCCAGCAAGGCCAAGAAAACTCCTCACTTGTGTGACCGTTTTGGGCTGCGGCCAACTCTCAATAGCTTCAATCTTGGCTTTATCAACTTCAATTCCCTGTGGAGTAACAACATAGCCAAGAAAAGATACTCGGTCGGTGCAAAAGGTGCACTTCCCAAGGTTACCAAACAAACGTGCATCACGTAGAGCAATAAAAACAGCACGTAAATGTTCCAAATGTTCTTCCAAAGATCTGCTATAAATCAGTATGTCATCAAAGTAAACTACCACAAATCGTCCAATGAAAGAACGTAAAACTTCGTTCATTAATCTCATGAAAGTACTAGGTGCATTAGTTAACCCAAAAGGCATGACTAACCACTCATATAATCCAAACTTAGTTTTAAATGCTGTTTTCCATTCATCTCCCAATTTCATACGAATTTGATGGTAGCCACTACGCAAATCAACTTTGGAGAATATTGTAGAGCCACTCAATTCATCAAGCATATCATCTAGCCTAGGAATAGGATGACGATAACGAATAGTAATATTATTAATGCCTCTACAATCAACACACATACGTGATGTACCATCCTTTTTCGGCACTAGAATAATAGGAATAGCACAAGGACTAAGGGATTCGCGTATATAACCTTTGTCGAGAAGCTCTTGTACTTGACGCATAATCTCCTTCGTCTCCTCTGGATTGGTACGGTATGGTGCACGGTTTGGCAGGGAAGCACCGGGAATTAAGTCAATCTGATGCTCAATCCATCTAATAGGCGGTAATCCCGGTGGCACGTCTTGTGGAAAAACGTCAGCGAACTCCTGCAAAATGTTAGTGACAGCAGGAGGCAAAGAGGAAGGCACGTCCTCGAATGAAAATAATGCCTCTTTGCACACAAAAGCATAGCAAACAGATTTGCTGAAATCTAGCTCATCAATATCAGATTTGGTGGCAAATAAACATGCACTTTTCAATTTAATTTCAGAAGCAACACTAGATGGTTTATTATTAGGCTTCATTTGTTGCTCAAATTCTTTTGCCACAATCTGATTTTCACTCTTATTCTTCTCCTGTTTTGCTTTATTAGCTCTATTAATATCATCTTTTCAAAATGGAATCAGGAGTCATAGGAAGCAAAGTAATATTTTTATCCTTATGAACAAGAGTATAGTGATTGTTTCTACCATGGTGTACAGAATTTTTATCAAATTGCCATTGTCTACCAAGTAATAAGGAACATGCTTGCATAGGTACCACATCACAATCAACATAATCAGCATATGTAGAGATACTAAAATGCACACGAACAGTACGTGTTACCTTAACCTTGCCGCTGTTGTTGAACCATTGGATGTAGTAAGGATGTGGATGTGGTCTTGTGGTGAGAGAAAGCTTCTCCACCATCTCCATGCTAGCCAAGTTGTTGCAGCTCCCTCCGTCTATTGTGACGCGCACAGAACGTTCCTTCACAACTCCCTTGGTATGGAACAAATTGTGCCTCTGATTTTG
The DNA here is from genome assembly GCF_018294505.1 of Triticum aestivum. Classification (NCBI taxonomy): domain Eukaryota; kingdom Viridiplantae; phylum Streptophyta; class Magnoliopsida; order Poales; family Poaceae; genus Triticum; species Triticum aestivum. The sequence goes on along the minus strand of NC_057798.1, from coordinate 359,079,216 downwards.
CTCAGCTTGTGTGACCTGCACACTCAAAACACGTTGAGCAACTAAACATTCATACCTGTCAGCGTCTTCAGGAGCCATGTATTGCGTCTCATGATCAGAATCATCTCCACCATGTTCTTCACGTGTAATAAGAGCCAATGTCTCCTCATCATAGTCACTAGCGGACTCATATCCACCATCCGCGGTAGCAATCATCACACGCGGAGATTTGCATTCCCTCGCATAATGACCTCCTCCCTTACAACGACGACAAATAATATCACTTGTGTGCCCTGTTGATGCCATGGAAGAAGAAGAACGCTGTGCAGGCCCCGCAGGTGCGCTCTTGGCAGATAATGGTGGTTGTGCCTGTTTTCTTGTATCACGGCTGGAGGTGGCACCAGATGGAGGTGCTAGTGCAGTTGAAGTAGAAGATGCACGTGGTGTCCATGATGAAGGTCGGCCTGCAGAAAAGTTAGTTCGCCCCAATGCTTGTCGATCCTGCACTTCACGTTCAGCTTTACAAGCAAGATGGAATAAACGAGTGATATTAGTATACTCCTTATAGTCTAGAATGGTCTGAATCTCTCTATTTAATCCACCCAGAAAACGTGCAAGCATAGCTTCATTCTCCTCAACAATACCACATCTAATCATGCCAGTTTGTAATTCCTGATAATATTCTTCTACAGAATTTTTTCCTTGTCTTAAGCGCTGTAATTTTTGAAGCAATTCACGTTGATAATATGGTGGAACCCAACGCGTACGCATAGCAGTTTTCAAAGCGGCCCAAGTAGTTGGAATAGGATACAATCTACAATGTTCAGACCACCATACACATGCAAAACTAGTGAAAGCACAAACAGCAGCAGCAACTCGTCTCTCCTCAGGATATTGTAAACATGTAAATCGTTGTTCAGTTTCTAACTCCCAAGTAAGATGTATATCAGGAACATATCTACCCTCAAATGGTGGAATATTCAATTTCAGTTTAGGAATATGGACATCATCTCGTACCTGAGGTGGTGGTGCAGGCCTACCATTACGAATATATACCTGAGGTCGACCTGCTGGTGGTGGTGCTGGTGGCTGCTCGTAGATCTGATTTTGATCAACCTCATCCTCATAATCGCCCGCATACTCATCATCCTCCTGGGTACCAGCAACAGCAGTAGCAGGAGCCACAGAAGTATCAACAGCAGCACGAACAGTTTGGCCAAACGCAAGAGGAACACGGCTTGCTCGGCAGAGGTCTGCTTCGCGACGTGGAGGTAGTCGTTGTTGTTGTTGTTGGAGAGGTGCGTTAGGTGCAGCGGGTGGTGGTGGTGGAAGACGCGCGAGCAATTCATTAAACTTGTTATCGAGCTTTGTTTCGAACGTCTTCTCAAGGCCAGTGATCTTCTCCATGGCCTCTTCAAAATTGTTCAGCACATCTTGCACCTGTTCAGTCATCATTTGCTGAAACTTATCATGAAGCTCCTTGTTCGATAAATTCTCCCAGTCAATCTCGTCGGCTTGTGATCCTGGCATGGTTAGCAGCAATAGAAACACACAAGAATATGATCCTACAGACTACGAACAAGTGGTGGTGGTGGGTGTCACAAATCCGTCAAGCAAATCTCAAATTCTTACCAGTTCTTACCCAGCAGCAGGCGGTGATCGGCAACCGTTGTAGTCAAAAACTCTCAAAGCTTGGATAGAGTGATTACCAGGGAGAGTCAAACGCACGACGTAGATGTATGTGGAGCTGGGAAGGCTTATAATATGGTAGCAAAAAGGGTCAGCAATAATCAATTCAGAGATGCAAAGTTGAATAAACGCTCAACGACGGTACTGTGCTGGTCCTAGGCTAGACTGTGCTAGAGACGCGAGCCTAGAACACTAACAAAATCACGGCGCGGCACGTAAACAAGGGAAAAGCACACTCTGGAATTTCTTTTTTCGCTCTTTTTTTTTGCGCTCTTTTTTTTGCGCTGCTTTTTTTTTGCGAAAAATCACTATAATGGCGAGTGTCTCAAAACTCTTCTTAGCTCAAACTGACAGGATGGGCACGAAATTTTTTCGACCAATTTTTTTTTTTGACTGCCCGGACCCAAAAACTGGAAACGGGTCAAAAAAAACTTCCTATAATGGCACCTGTCTCAAAACACTCAGAAACACCTAAAAATAGGATAGCCAGAAATTTTTTCGAAAAATGCGTTTTCAAAAAATTTTGGGCCTAAACGGAGCGTGGCTACCCGACTCTGTTTTTTTTCCCCGAAACCTACTCCGGCAAGGAAACACGAATTGGAAACTAGATGGATCTCGAAAACAAACCTAATAAGCAAGGAACTCGGATTGGTGGTGGATATATGGTGGTGGTATATGGCAGCGGTGGTGGTAGCGGTGGTAGTATATGGATATGGATCGGTGGTGGTATATGGACACGGATTGTTGGTGGTATATGGATACGGATTCGGAGCGGTGGTGGTAGATGGCAGGGGCGATGATGATGGTGCGGCGGCGGCATGACAACTTATAACCAGAACTCGAAACTCTAAAAGACTAGACTCTAAGACCAGCAACTAGAAACGACGATGCAACGGCAAATTCAACAAAGCAAAACCCTAAAAAGATTATGCAAAGGCTCGGATTGGTTCGGATATGATGAACTAACCCTAATTTTTTTTGTGGCTTTTTCGTGGACTATAGGTATGAAGAACAGACTCGATCTAAACTACGAAAAACTGTAAAATCTCACCGAGCAACCTGGGAATCTGATACCACTTGATAGAGGCAAAGGTGTCCCGTCTTTCGATGAGATGGTGGATTTCGCTTTGGTGGAAGTCGACTTTGACGATCCGACTACGAACGTGCGAGGACGTCGCGCCTTAGCAATCGCTAAACCAACTCCGCGAGGTTATTGACCACGCCGGAGCACGATCAACCTGACCACGAGGGTCTGTTTCCTGCGAGCAAACGAAGAACAAGCAAGAAACTGAGATTGCAATCTGGATATTGCGAATATAAGATGAAAGCTTTATTGATCAAGGTGGGGTTCTGTGACGCCTTTGTCTGGTCGTTGAACACAAATGAAGTACGCGAAGTTGCAGCTATGGCAAACTTTTAATCTAAACAAAACCCAAAGTCTAAACGATGCCCTAAGGGCTGTATATATGGAGGAAGAGGGGGGGAATTTCGTGGCCCTTGGTGGAGGGGTCCGAAATCAACCCTATCTCTTGTTTCCCCACACATACGGACTCTAAAAATAGCCTATACTTATGTATTTCGAAATTACATGGGCCTGGCCCAATAATAAGGTGACGCATCACCTAAAATAGCCTCGGGACGAAATTTATGAAGTGGCATCTTGTATATTTCGTCCAAGGCTTCATGCACCCATTATGGTGGCTTCAAAGTCCTGAAATCATCACTTGTAACTCCGTTCTTGTTCCCCTTGCACATGCCATCATCTCCATGCTTGTTCTTGCTCCAATGTTCATCCTTCTCCAAGCTAGGCCCTTCATTTGTAAGCAAAACAAATGTATCCAATTTAGGCAGCATCATATTCTCATGAACATTAAAATCATTACCAAGAAACGAAAGTACCTGGTAATTTAGTTGGCGTGCACGAGCTCTAGTAATTGGTCCAGTATGTATAGCAGCAGGGGCTGTGGGTGTAACAATTGTATTGATGTCCTCATCAAAAGGCCAGAAGGTGGACGTGGGAAATGGGGTGATAATGAAACCCTTGCAACTCTTATTCCAGAACCAGCAGATGCCCGCTGGGCACTTCAGGGTTAACTTGTCCAGTGTGAAATCGGGGCACGAGGATTTGCCTCCTCCATTACGTCTACGGGGAGAGGACGACGAGACCCTGCTGCGGATTGGAAGCTGCAAGGGTTTGGTGCTGCTATGGCCGAAGAATCTTCTTCGTTTGGAGCCGGCCGAGAGCACACCAATAACCACACATCAACAAGCATGTATGGAGACCACCACCCCGCCTAAGCAATTACCAACTCCTGTAGTGTTGGGTGAGAGCGGCGGACGACATGATGAATGGGGTCCAATAGTGGCTGATGTAATCGGCATCGTAGAACAAAGAATGGATGATGAGATGGAGGACCCAATGGGTTTCCTCAATACAGGCGCCTATGACGGTGACTTAGATATGATCAGTCAGCCATATGACAAATCGGGCTATCCGTATGCTGATGAGGATATGGATGATCTGCCCGGGCAGGAACGTCCTAGCAGGGATTGCAAGAAGTCTCTCTTCATGAAATCCTCACAAGACACGCCTGAAGATGCCGCCTCAACACAAGCTCAACTATCCGGGGGTCGTACAATGCTTAGCCTAGCAACACTAGGGCAGGGATTAAGGAAGGGTCTGGAAGGTGTGCCCAAGAAAAATGAGAGGAACAAACCCGGGAAGATAGGCTCAGCTGCCTGCAAACAAGCCATAGGATATAGCAGCCAGATGATAACCCACAAGTGTAGGGGATCACAACAGTTTTCGATAAGTAAGAGTGTCGAACCCAATGAGGAGCTAAAGGTAGAATAAATATTCCCTCAAGTTCTATCGACCACCAAGACAACTCTACGCATGCTTGACATTCACTTTACGTAGAACAAGTATGAAACTAGAAGTACTTTGTAGGTGTTGTTGGATAGGTTTGCAAGAATATAAGGAACGCGTAAATAAAAAGAAGGGGTTGTTTAGATAAAGAAGCAATAAAGTAAACAAAGAGAGTGTGGAAAAGTGGTGGTAGGAGTTGTGGAATTGTACCTAAGCAATTGACTATGTTACTAGACCGGTAATCACTATTGCAATTCTATTTGAGGGACAGGCATAAGCTAACATACTTTCTCTTCTTGGATCATATGCACTTATGATTGGAACTCTAGCAAGCATCCGCAACTACTAAAGATCATTAAGGTAAAACCCAACCATAGCATTAAAGTATCAAGTCCCCTTTATCCCATACGCAAACAACCTACTTACTCGGGTATGTGCTTCTGTCACTCACGCCACCCACCATAAGCAAATCATGAACATATTGCAAACCCTACAACGGGAATCCCTCACGCTTGCGCGACACGGAGAGCATCATAGGACAGCACCAATAATAAAACATGCAACTCAAACCAATCATAGCAATTCATCAATCACCGATAGGACAATGAAAATCTACTCAGACATCATACGATGGAAACACATCATTGGATAATAATATGAAGCGTAAAGCACCATGTTCAACTAGAGGGTACAGCGGGTTGTGGGAGAGTTGACCGCTGAATATAGATGGGGGAAGGTGATGGAGATGTTGGTGAAGATGGCAGAGGTGTTGGTGAAGATCGCAGTGATGATGATGGCCCCTGGCGGCATTCCGGCGCCACCGGAAGCAAGGGGGGAGAGCCCCCCTTCTTCTTCTTCTTCTTCCTTGACCTTCTCCCTAGATGGGAGAAGGGTTTCCCTCTAGTACTTGGATCCCATGGCCTGGGAGGGGCGAGAGCCCCTCTGAGATTGGATCTATCTCTCTGTCTCTCTCTGTTTCTGCGTTCTCAGATTCTGCCCCTTCACCGTTTCTTTTATACCCGGAGATCCGTAACTCCGATTGGGGTGAATCTTTTGCCCATATCTTTCTCATAAAATTAGCTTTCTTGCGGCAAAAGAAGAGCATCAACCGCCATACAGGGGGCCCAGGAGAGTCCAGGGCGCGCCTGCCTCCCAGGGGTGTGCCCCCCTATCTCTTGGCCCCCTCGGGCATTGTCTCGCGTTGATTTTACTTCCCAAAAATCATAAATATTCCAAAATAATTCTCCATCCGTTTTTATCCCGTTTGGACTCCGTTTGATATGGGGTTTCTGAGAAACATAAAACATGCAACAGACAGGAACTGGCACTGGGCACTGGATCAATATGTTAGTCCCAAAAAATAGTATAAAAAGTTGCCAAAAGTATATGAAAGTTGTAGAATATTGGCATGGAACAATAAAAAATTATAGATACAACGGAGATGTATCAGCATCCCCAAGCTTAATTCCTTCTCGTCCTTGAGTAGGTACATGATAAAAAGATAATTTTTGATGTGGAATGCTACCTAGCTTAATCTTGATCATATGTCTAATCATGGCATGAGTATTAAGACATGAGTGATTCAAAGCAATAGTCTATCATTTGACATAAAAACAATAATACTTCGAGCGTAGTAATAAAGCAATCATGTCTTTTCAAAACAACATGGCCAAAGAAAGTTATCCCTAGAAAATCATATAGTCTAGCTGTTGCTCTATCTTCATCACACAAATTATTTAATCATGCACAACCCCGATGACGAGCCAAGCAATTGTTTCATACTTTAATAATCTCAAAAAATTTCAACTTTCATGCAATAAATGAGTGTGAACCATGGACATAGCACTATAGGTGGAATAGAAAATGATGGTGGGGGTTATATGGAGAAGACCAAAAAGGAGAAAGTCTCACATCGACGCGGCTAATCAACGGGCTATGGAGATGCCCATCAATTGATAACAATGTGAGGATTAGGGATTGCCATGCAACGGATGCACTAAGAGCTATAAGTGTATGAAAGCTCAAACTGAAACTAAGTGGGTGTGCATCCAACTTACTTGCTCATGAAGACCTCGGGCATTTGAGGAAGCCCATCATCGGAATATACAAGCCAAGTTCTATACTGAAAATTCCTACTAGTATATGAAAGTGAAAGCATAGGAGACTCTCTCTATGAAGAACAGTGATAGAGGCGGAGGTGTCCCGTCTTTCGATGAGATGATGGATATCGCTTTGGTGGAAGTCGACTTTGACGATCCGACTACGAACGTGCGAGGACGTCGCGCCTTAGCAATCGCTAAACCAACTCCGAGAGGTTATTGACCATGCCGGAGCACGATCAACCTGACCACGAGGGTCTGTTTCCTGCGAGCAAACGAAGAACAAGCAAGAAACTAAGATTGCAATCTGGATATTGCGAATATAAGATGAAAGCTTTATTGATCAAGGTGGGGTTCTGTGACGCCTTTGTCTGGTCGTTGAACACAAATGAAGTACGCGAAGTTGCAGCTATGGCGAACTTTTAATCTAAACAAAACCCAAAGTCTAAACGATGCCCTAAGGGCTGTATATATGGAGGAAGAGGGGGGAATTTCGTGGCCCTTGGTGGAGGGGTCCGAAATCAACCCTATCTCTTGTTTCCCCACACATACGGACTCTAAAAATAGCCTATACTTATGTATTTCGAAATTACATGGGCCTGGCCCAATAATAAGGTGACGCAGCACCTAAAATAGCCCCGGGACGAAATTTATGAAGTGGCATCTTGTATATTTCGTCCAAGGCTTCATGCACCCATTATGGTGGCTTCAAAGTCCTGAAATCATCACTTGTAACTCCGTTCTTGTTCCCCTTGCGCATGCCATCATCTCCATGCTTGTTCTTGCTCCAATGTTCATCCTTCTCCAAGCTAGGCCCTTCATTTGTAAGCAAAACAAATGTATCCAATTTAGGCAGCATCATATTCTCATGAACATTAGAATCATTACCAAGAAACAAAAGTACCTGGTAATTTAGTTGGCGTGCACGAGCTCTAGTAATTGGTCCAGTATGTATAGCAGCATGGGCTGTGGGTGTAACAATTGTATTGATGTCCTCATCATCCTCCTCTTCTTGAAATGAAGTCGTCCTCGACGGAAGTTCATCTTCCTCACCCAAATAAGGCTTCAAATCTGCAATGTTAAAAGTGGGACTAACCCCAAAATCTGCAGGCAGCTCAAGTTTATATGCATTATCATTTATTTTCTCTAACACCTTAAAGGGACCATCAGCACGTGGCATTAACTTTGATTTGCGCAAATCAGGAAATCTATCCTTACGCAAATGTAACCAAACAAGATCTCCAGGTGCAAACACAACATGTTTTCTACCCTTATCTCCAGCAAGTTTATATTTAGCATTCATGCGCTCAATGTTTTCCTTAGTTAACTCATGCATTTTTAAAATCAATTCAGCACATTGTTTAGCATCAAAATTAACCTTCTCCGAAGATGGAAGAGGCAACAAATCAATAGGTGCATGAGGTAGGAAACCATACACAACTTCAAAAGGGCACATCTTAGTAGTAGAATGCAATGAACGATTATAAGCAAATTCAATATGAGGCAAGCATTCCTCCCACATTTTCTTATTATTCTTCAAAACAGCCCTAAGCATAGTAGACAATGTTCTATTGACTACTTCAGTTTGTCCATCAGTTTGGGGGTGACAAGTAGTACTAAAAAGCAGTTTAGTCCCCAACTTAGCCCATAAACATCTCCAAAAGTGGCTAAGAAATCTAGTATCACGATCTGAAACAATAGTATTTGGCACACCATGCAAGCGAATAATTTCACGAAAGAACAAATCAGCAACATTAACAGCATCATCGCTTTTATGACATGGTATAAAGTGTGCCATTTTCGAGAATCTATCCACGACAACAAATATGCTATCCCTCCCCTTCTTTGTTCGAGGTAAACCTAAAACAAAGTCCATAGATATATCCTTCCAAGGAACACTAGGTACAGGCAAAGGCATATATAAACCATGAGGATTGAGTCGTGACTTAGCTTTTTGACGTGTAGTGCAGCGAGCAATAAAACGCTCAACATCCAGTTTCATCTTTGGCCAAAAGAAATGTGTAGCAAGTACGTCCTCCGTCTTCTTCACGCCAAAGTGTCCCATTAATCCTCGTCCATGCGCCTCCTGCAACAACAAAAGACGAACGGAGCTAGCTGGAATGCATAGCTTGTTAGCACGAAACACAAATCCATCGTTAACAACAAACTTGTTCCACATTCTTCCTTCTTTACAATTCTGCATTACATCTTTAAAATCAGCATCATGCACATATTGATCTTTGATGGTCTCCAAACCAAATATTTTGAAGTCAAGTTGTGAAAGCATAGTATAGCGACGAGACAATGCATCAGCAATAACATTTTCTTTTCCCTTCTTGTGTTTAATGACATAAGGGAAAGTCTCAATGAATTCAACCCATTTAGCATGTCTACGATTCAGTTTAGCTTGACTTTTAATATGTTTCAAAGATTCATGATCAGAATGTATAACAAATTCTTTGGGCCATAAATAATGTTGCCATGTTTCTAAAGTCCGAACAAGAGCATATAATTCTTTATCATAAGTAGAATAATTCAGACTAGGCCCACTCAATTTTTCAGAAAAGTATGCAACGGGTTTGCCATCTTGTAATAACACACCTCCTAATCCAATTCCACTAGCATCACATTCAAGCTCAAAAGTCTTACTAAAATCAGGAAGTTGGAGTAAAGGAGCATGTGTCAACTTATCTTTCAATACGGAGAAGGCTTCTTCCTGTGCGGTGCCCCAAAGAAAAGGCACATCTTTCTTTGTAAGCTCATTGAGAGGTGCAGCAATGGTGCTGAAATTTCTCACAAAACGCCTATAGAATCCAGCGAGGCCAAGAAAACTCCTCACGTGTGTGACCGCTTTGGGCTGCGGCCAACTCTCAATAGCTTCAATCTTGGCTTTATCAACTTCAATTCCCTGTGGAGTAACAACATAGCCAAGAAAAGATACTCGGTCGGTGCAAAAGGTGCACTTCCCAAGGTTACCAAACAAACGTGCATCACGTAGAGCAATAAAAACAGCACGTAAATGTTCCAAATGTTCTTCCAAAGATCTGCTATAAATCAATATGTCATCAAAGTAAACTACCACAAATCGTCCAATGAAAGCACGTAAAACTTCGTTCATTAATCTCATGAAAGTACTAGGTGCATTAGTTAACCCAAAAGGCATGACTAACCACTCATATAATCCAAACTTAGTTTTAAATGCTGTTTTCCATTCATCTCCCAATTTCATACGAATTTGATGGTAGCCACTACGCAAATCAACTTTGGAGAATATTGTAGAGCCACTCAATTCATCAAGCATATCATCTAGCCTAGTTATAGGATGACGATAACGAATAGTAATATTATTAATGCCTCTACAATCAACACACATACGTGATGTACCATCCTTTTTCGGCACTAGAATAATAGGAACAGCACAAGGACTAAGGGATTCGCGTATATAACCTTTGTCGAGAAGCTCTTGTACTTGACGCATAATCTCCTTCGTCTCCTCTGGATTGGTATGGTATGGTGCACGGTTTGGCAGTGAAGCACCGGGAATTAAATCAATCTGATGCTCAATCTGATGAGGACATCAATACAATTGTTACACCCACAGCCCCTGCTGCTATACATACTGGACCAATTACTAGAGCTCGTGCACGCCAACTAAATTACCAGGTACTTTCGTTTCTTGGTAATGATTCTAATGTTCATGAGAATATGATGCTGCCTAAATTGGATACGTTAGTTTTGCTTACAAATGAAGGGCCTAGCTTGGAGAAGGATGAACATTGGAGCAAGAACAAGCATGGAGATGATGGCATGCGCAAGGGAAACAAGAACGGAGTTACAAGTGATGATTTCAGGACTTTGAAGCCACCATAATGGGTGCATGAAGCCTTGGACGAAATATACAAGACGCCGCTTCATAAATTTCGTCCCGAGGCTATTTTAGGTGCTGCGTCACCTTATTATTGGGCCAGGCCCATGTAATTTCGAAATACATAAGTATAGGCTATTTTTAGAGTCCGTATGTGTGGGGAAACAAGAGATAGGGTTGATTTCGGACCCCTCCACCAAGGGCCACGAAATTCCCCCCCTCTTCCTCCATATATACAGCCCTTAGGGCATCGTTTAGACTTTGGGTTTTGTTTAGATTAAAAGTTCGCCATAGCTGCAACTTCGCATACTTCGTTTGTGTTCAACGACCAGACAAAGGCGTCACAGAACCCCACCT
>NC_057798.1:359066952-359068258 GCF_018294505.1 Triticum aestivum | reverse complement strand
CTGCTACTCCTACTGCTACTACTACTGCTGCTACTGCTACTGCTGCTGCTGCTACTGCTGCTGCTGTTGCTACTGCTGCTACTGCTGCTACTACTGCTACTGCTGCTGCTGCTGTTGCTACTCCTGCTACTGCTGCTACTACTGCTGCTACTACTGCTGCTACTACTGCTGCTGCTACTACTGCTGCTGCTGCTGCTACTACTACTACTACTACTACTACACCCAGTGGGTGCACTCAGCGTGCCCCCACTAATCCCGATGAAGACAAAGTCGACCAGTCGACCTCAAAAAAAAAGATGCATTCTCTAAGACTGTGATCAACTGCAAGCAGTCGACCACAGTCTCGGGGACTACACCCAGTGGGTGCACTCAGCGTGCCCCCACCGGTTTGTGAAATCCAGTCGACCAGTCGACTGATAGAAAGATTGACATCATAAAGCCTAAGGCCAACTGCCAGCAGTCGACCTTAGCCTTGGAGACTACACCCAGCGGGTGCACTCAGCGTGCCCCCGCTAACACGGAGTTTATTCGACACCCAGTGGGTGCACTCAGCGTGCCCCCACCGGTTTGTGAAATCCAGTCGACCAGTCGACTGATAGAAAGATTGACATCATAAAGCCTAAGGTCGACTGCCAGCAGTCGACCTTAGCCTTGGGGACTACACCCAGCGGGTGCACTCAGCGTGCCCCCGCTAACACGGAGTTTATTCGACACACCCAGTGGGTGACTACTATGAATTCCGGAAAAGAAAAGTTTTTGGTAGCATATCCAACAGAACAAACAGCGGTCGACTGATCTGGACATTGCTTTGGAGGGCAGAACTGGCGTCATAAGCTGCCTGGCTCGCGTCCCGGATGGTCTTCAGCTGCTCCATCATGAGTCCCGCCTGGCGTATTGCCTCCTTCGCTGCGCCAGCTTGGTCCTCTGGGACGTGGTGCGTCGTGAAGAGAGAGGGCTGCTGGGCACTCGTCAGTGGATTTGCGAAGGACACCGTGTGTCGAGTGGTGTTCTCTTCCTCCACAGTCAGAATCTCAGGCGCCGTCACATCCTGAAGCACCTTACTGGCGGACGCTTTCCGACTCCTCCTGCGTGCCAGTGGTTCTTCATCCTCGTCGTCGTCAGGGAGATTGATAACAGTGTTGGGTGGAGCTGCGGAGAAGAATCAGGATCAGAGATCGCGAGTCAGTCGACTAAGAACGGTGTTAAGAATACAGTACCTGGGTTCGAAGTTGCTGCATCCTCCATCTCGTGGTCATCAGCCCGGGCCGAGGTCTCAGAAGTAGCAGCACTGCAACTCCAAAGGATC
>NC_057798.1:359064545-359066412 GCF_018294505.1 Triticum aestivum | reverse complement strand
CTACTGCTGCTACTGCTGCTACTACTGCTACTACTGCTACTGCTACTGCTGCTACTGCTGCTACTACTGCTACTACTACTACTGCTGCTACTACTACTGCTGCTACTGCTGCTACTGCTGCTACTGCTGCTACTGCTGCTAATATTGCAACTCAGTTTGCACATATAAGTGAAGCTCTTATTCATTTCAAAAGATTGACAATGTTCATCACTAAACCATTCCAACATTGGTGAATAAACCTTACTTGGATCAAATTTACATGCTACAACATGCTTAAATAAGCAAACATGCAGTAAGTCATTCAACACAGAATCATCACCAAGATTAGAGGTCATATCAAAATGATTAAACATTGGTTCTTTTGCATCAATAGTTAATTCAATGGGTGCACTCAAAATTGTTGGTATTTCAGTTGTTTGATCACATGGCAAAGTCAAATTATCAACGTAGTCCTCTAAAATAGGTGGTGTGATCAAAGTAGTGGGTAGCTCATCAGATGGTGCATTCAAATTGACAAGGCATTCATCATTCTTATGTAGAGATGGAAGATCAATACCTTTGTCATTACCTCTTATGATCAACTCAGATGATGTAGCCACTCTCGGGGGCGATGTGTCACATGGTGGAGGTGATGTAGTCCTGACAACAACGGATGTGGTTGTCATAGTATGCCTAGTAGTTGAAGGAACAATCATATCAACTCTTGGAAGGTGCACCGTGCGCTTGTTCTCCTCGTGGCCAACACGTCGTTTTATTTCCTGTTCAGCTTTGCAAGCAAGATGAAACAAATGGTCCATAGGATAACACTCTTCATGAATTAGTATCTCTTGAATATCACGGTTTAATCCTCCCCAAAATCTATCCATAAAATCATCTTCACTTTCTTCTAAAGAGGAATGCAACAAGGTAGTTTGTAAATCATCATAATATTTTGTTACAGTTTCACTACCTTGTTTTAAGTGTTGCAACTTCTTAATCATGTCACGAGTATAATAAGCAAGGACGAATGTATGTCGCATGGCAAGTTGCAAATCATCCCAAGTAGTAGGTATATAATCAGGGTGTAACCGACAATATTCACTCCACCAAACCAAAGCATAACCAGTGAAAGAACCAACCGCAACCTTAACCTTTTTATGTTCATCGAAATTATGGGAAGCAAATATATTTTTTATGTCGAACTCCCATTCAATATATAAAGCAGGTTTAAAACGGCCATTAAATGGTGGTATAGATACATTAACCTGATCATGTGCATTTGGATGTTTGTGCACCTCTCGTGACGGTTGTGGTATTTGCAAAGGTGGTGGCACGTCTCCCGCGATCGACAAAGCCCATGAATTGACTCTGGATCCTGTCATGATTAGTAGAACAAGAATAAAAACCCAAAAATAATGTTCCTATAACTACTAGGATGTGGTGGTAAAACGCTCACAGTAAAGCAAATATCAATGTCTTACAAGTTCTTACCATGCAGCAGGCGGTGATCGGCAACCAGCGGTGTCAAGTAACTCCAAATATTGAGTAAAGCGATTGCCAGGGGAGCGTACGTATACACGGTGTAGAAATATGTGGAGCTAGGTTGGCTATATATGGTAGCAAAAGATTAGCAATAATCAATTCAAAGATGCAATGTTGAATAAACGCTCAACGACGGTACTGTGCTGGTCCTAGGCTAGACCGGACTAGAGACGCGAGCCTAGAACACTAATGAGGTCACGGCGTAGCACAACTAGCATCAATGAAGGATACTAAGTAGCTCTTGACAGCAAGATATAAGTGAAGATCACAACGGCAGTGAAGATAATGATGAAAAACAACTGCCAAGCAGGATATACAACAACTCTCTCTCCAACTTTCCTCTTGA